>NC_141024.2:78515000-78750000 GCF_052040795.2 Danio rerio | reverse complement strand
TCTGTGTTGCCATCCGTTATCTCCAGCCTTCTTTTAGTGCAGGCTGTGCTAATGGCACGTCCTGAATGTTTATGTTTCCTAAAGTGTGGAAGACTAGGGATATGATATAAGAGAAATAGGATCTTTGATGCCAGCATGCTGTGTAGATAAGTACTGATCAAGTCACGCTTCTAAGGCATGGAAGGAATCTTTTCAATTGTTGAGTGTCCATTCATTGCCACAACAGCAGAAAGACATTCTGCAGTTATCATTGATCTATTTAATGTCTCCTACATGACATGAAGTCCAAACTATTGTGTTGTACTGATGTCTACACCTACAAAAACCATAAACCCAACCTCAAAGTAACCTGTCGTGTTTTAGCAACATCCACACCAACCATAAGCTTAAAACCCCATCTCACGGTAAACTTTAGTGTACTGAAAAGGTCTGCGCCGACCACAACCCAAACCTTGCCTACTTGTGAATTACTGTTGTGGAGCCCGGATAGCTCAGTCGGTAGAGCATCAGACTTTTAATATGAGGGTTCAGGGTTCAAGTCCCTGTTCGGGCGTGTGACGCTCATTTTGTGGAGCCACAGCTTTTGCAGTTGAGCTATCGCTTGATGAAAGTTTCATCTGGATGCACAGTATGTGTACCAAGCATAAAGAAATTGCAATACAGTCAGTCTTGTAGTCGTGGCCGAGTGGTTAAGGCGATGGACTAGAAATCCATTGGGGTCTCCCCGCGCAGGGTCGAATCCTGCCGACTACGTCCTCCGCCTTTTTAAAATTGCAGCAGTCGTCAATTGTTTGCATTTCCATTGTTTCTTGGGAAAAGCGTTGTTCTGGTAGGAGGAGAAAAACAACAGAGTGTTCTCACTGAAGAGAAAGGGGCTTATCACAGGGAGGAACATACCACACAAGGGTCACAATGGCTGTCTCATAGCTTGCCGTGATCGTATAGTGGTTAGAACTTTGCGTTGTGGCCGCAGCATCCCCGGGTTGAACGGGGTCATGTCGTGAATTCGACTTTTCATCAATTAGAAATGATCAGACCGGAGGTTTTGAATATCAGAAAATAGACTTTATTCTCCATAATAAAGCCGAGAAAGAGCAGAGCAGACCCCAGAGCATTCTGAAATCTCTCCGGGACACCTTCTAAAGTATCTGTGTTCTCCATAATCTTTATACAGGTAATTATGACACACCCCTTTGTGTCTCTTTTTAACTTTTGCCCACTTTTGAATAGGTTTTCTAGTCTAAGGGGTCCTGCTATTCTTGGCTCTCAGCCCACCAGCTCATGTCAACAGAGATGTTACAGGTCTATGTCAGCAAAGTATAGATACAACTTATGCAAAGGAACTAAGGGTTTACATACATTGTTATGATAGGATAATAACTTGATAATATGTTACTCATTCTAACTTCTGCCACATATAGCTTCATACAAGTATTTAACATATATAATCAGTGCTTTACATATTCAGTTATTCTACACAATCAGCCATTCAGTAGCCTTCTCCTAGTGTTGCTTCTGTGCAGACATACTCATCATACACAGTATTTTTAACACATGCTGGCATGTTTGCTGCAAACACTACATACATTTTGAGAAGAGAAAATTAACTGCTTTACACTTAGAAAATACTACACACTGAGAGAATAGAAATCTTCTTTAATCCCTTCTCTTAAGACTTTAGTCTTAATATTATTGTTTTTTAACCCAAAGTGCAATTTCATAATCCAGTTCTCTTAATTACCTCTATCTAGTGACTGATATAAGCCACATAGCTGTTATCAATTGACTAGATTATGCCACTGTACTTTGACAGAAGTCCAGCCAAACATCTCCCCTCTCTTTTGATTTGAAGGAAGTAAAAGACTGTACTCTGTTTTTCTCTTAACACATCAAAGACAACAATGTTTTAAGCATAAGTATTCAGTTGGTTCAGTGCTAGCTGCTAGTTTTCACACTCATGTAAAATATACTGAAGTGATATTATATATAGGTACCATAAAAGCAATATGCAAACAAATTCAATATGCAAACATAAAAAGCATCAAATGTTGATCTTGATCTTTGGTCATCCTTGTTTCTCTTCTTCTAAGCTATCATCATCTTCACTTGACTTTAATAGATGTTAATGGAGATGTGTGGTTAAGAGTCTGAGTTTTAAAATCTGCAGTTGTGCATTCATCATCCCTTGACTTGTGGCACTGCTGTATGTGGTATTCAGGCATATTATCAGAATCACTCTTTACTTTGTTCTGATTAACTTCTCCTTCCACACGTTGCACTTAGTAGTTTAGAGCTTTTGAATATTCAGGCTCCTCTGTTTCCGGTCAGCTTTCCCTTGCTGGAGTTGTTTCCTTTCGCTCCTTTGAGGCATTGGTACCCCATTAATGGCATCCACTTTGGCAGCTGTTGGATTTGCCCTAATCCAGATATGGTCCTTTCCTCCTGAGCTCTCTCCTTTTTCCAGAACATCTACAGATAGACTCGATCAGCTGGACTATTTGGACCTTGTATCTCTGCTCTCTCACATGGCTCCTTTCTGGTTTCCTGCACAGATATCGCTTTGCACATGGCAATTAATTGTTTCTTCATAAAAGTCCCTACTGCATTAGACATCTTTGCAAAACATTCCAAGAGGTTATGTGCAAGGTTATAAGTGAGATTATATGCAAGGTTTTATGCAAAGTTTCATATGGTTTCTTGCAAGGGTTGACCCAATAGCAGTTCATGCGATGCAGTGTTAGATGCCTGTTTCTGTCAGTTTCCATGCCATCATTCACCAATGCACTTGTTAACACATTAATCCCATTAAGTTTATTATTTTCATCAAGCGTTGGCCTTGATGGATCATCTTCATCTCTTTCAGCTATTTCTGGTAATTGAGCATAATACAATTACTCTCTCTTTTGCTTTATTCATACTTTTTCATACTCCTTTAGATGTTTTTATTTATTGATCACTTATTAACTTTGATTTTAATTACTTTATGAATGCAAACCTTTTATAAACTTATTTCTGCTGATGTTTCAAATCCTTGGAAGTACTTCTTTCGTCACAAATGAATAACTGTCCCTGCTTCATAATTTGCTTCTGCTACCATCTCCAATCATCTACTCATCATAGTTTCTCAACTGTGCTTGTTTACAGAATAATTCTCTATCCAGTCAACACCAAAAACAGTCATCATCTCACTGTTTGGAGCAATGGTCTCCACTCAAGTCTTTTAATTGAACTAGATCTTTGTGAAGTTGCAGATAATTCAATCACCCACATATTGTGACAGTGTCCATCCTAAGATCTTCTCCCTAATTTTAACCCTTTATGCATTCTGGTGTATACAATATATGATAGTCATCAGCCTACACAAGTACAAACAAGTTTCTACCCTCCTCTGGTAGTTACCTAAAATAAACTCAATAGAAACTCAATACTTGAAATATTTACCATCCAAAAAAACAAATCTTCAAATACAATATGAACTTCAGCTGGAAAATCTTCTCCTATTGATTACTCTTAAATCATATTATCAACATTAAGCCTCTTATTTCAATCTTCTCTTTAACTATAAATAATTTTTCTAGATTTGAATCTCTTTCCAGTTTTCAATATCCAATCTTGATTTAGGCCATTCACAATAAGATTATGCTAAGATATTTCTTTTACTTAGTTTTAACTTAAATACTTAATTCCATTCTTATTTATTCTCCAAATTATTTATTGCCTTATCAAAAGCTTTTTCTTTTTCTTTAGTTAGTCTGCTGCATTGTAATTTATCATTCTATGTTTAAGGACTTTTATGACTAAACCTATTAAAACTTAAACCTAAATTATTTAACATTCATCATAATATATCATTCAATATTTAAAGTTTCCCCATGAAATGACCTTATAACACTTTTTCTTACTTAAAAATTTGCATGATAATAATTTCTTTCAAATTGACAGGAGTCTGATTTGATAGAAGAATGGGTAGCTACACTTTTGTTCTTAATTTTCCTTCTGTAATGCTTGAACTTAATTTAGACTATAGGAGCTACTTTGAGGTGGACTGTCAGACTATCCCCCCTCGCAACCTGAGACAACCAGCTCACAGATTGGTGCTTTTGTGGTGTCCTGACATTCGTTCATATCAGGGCACAGTTTTTCCCCCTCTCTCTTTGGGCTGGCTTCTTTCTTTGACTCAGCTGATGTAAAGTTCTGGTGGAGCGTTTTTTCTCTTTGATCAGTTCATCAGTCTCTTGTTAGTGTCTCTTTTGAATGTCTCTGAACAAATGTAGCTTTTTCAGTCCTCAGTAAATCCTGGGCATAAAGTTCATGTCACAAGTGTCCACAGCCATTTTGCTCTTTGTGTTTTTTCACACACCTTTCCATTTGTCAGTACACTCAGAGATGTCTGGTAGGTACGAGACTTCTGTCCCCCAAAGTTCATCCCTATGTCCTCTTAATTAATATATATAGAATTTAGCTTATGACTTAATAAATCTTATTATTTTTTTATCTTATTTTCCTTCATCAAATAAAGAGTGAAGCACAATCTGAAGCCAAAAAAAAAAATTATTATAAGGACATTTAACAAATAGAAAATTAAGCATATTTACATATGATAAAAATTATTGAGAATTAGAAAAAATAAGTTGTTAAACAGCAAACAAAAATAAATAAATTAATGAATTAATAAAAACAAATTGGATAAAAGGAGGGATAAATAGAGCCCCGTAGAAAAGGAAAAAGTATTCACATTTCAAACGAGAAATGAGTGAGATCAGCAAGACTATTACTTATGCTATGTTCAATAAATAGTGTTGGATATAATAGTCTGATATATACTAATCAAGTCAATAAAAGCTGTTTAAAAAAAAATACTCATTGTAAAATAACATATTTATGCCTGGCTTTCATATATGTCATAAATATATGCACAATGACCTTATTCAGATAGTCTTTAGTTCATTAAAAATAGTATTTGTTCCATTTGATAACAAAAAGACTTTAAACTACATTACCCACAATCCTTTGTCGCTGTATAGATGGGACGCGAAAGACATGGCGCTAAAAATTGTAGTTCACTGAAAGGTTTAGTTAGGGTTAAGTTTAGGGTTACGATCTTGGTTAATCGGTAACTATTTGAAACACAGCGATAACTCATTGATAAAGGACACTGTTAGTAAAGTGGCAAAGTTAGCAAAACATAGTTGGCAACACGAAGGATCTATTAATTTGGCTTTGAAGTTATAGTCCAATCACAACGTCGCAATCTACGTCACACTATGTCTCTATTTGGTAATCTTCCGGCTGAAGGTAGATTATAACCTTATAATATAACTTAAATATCAAAATGTGTATTAATATTACATGTTATTTATTGTCTTATTAAAAATACAAATGTATATTTACCGTGAGATTCCTTTATGGGGGTAACCGGATGTGCAAAATGATCATAGTAAAACCAGATCATAGGCAGTATACTAAATTTGAAACGAATAATAAAAAAATAAAAAAGCTTCATGTTTGAAAACATTTCCAGCATTTCCTGTAACTAAACCCTGCATCATGTAGGTATACAAATATAAATATATGTCAAACTTAAATGACAAATATAGTGCCCATTAAATAGTAAAAATAGTAGTTCATTGTAAATGAGTATGCAAATAAACACAATACATTTTTAATGAAACATTTATAATTTATTTATAATGCCACAAATAAAATAAATAATAAAAATCACGCAAAAATGCAAAAACCAAAAATATATATTTTATAACAGTTTTTAATGCAATAATATATTACCATACATAAATTATTAAAAACAATTATAATTGAAGGAAATGTATATTTTGTATTATTATTATTATATTTATTTTGTGATATTTATTCATGTCATACATCTGGTATGTCAAGCTCAAGTAAAACTGAACTGCAAAAAATCTTTTCAAACGATGCCTTTGGAAATGCCATTATAATAAACAGCTTGCACAACAACAAGTCAAGTTCATGACAAATGCAAATTATGTTTATAATAACAACTTTCTGAACTTAAACATCAAAAGTAGAGTAAGTTCAAAACATATTCAAGTATTTATGGAAGAATAGCAAAAACATTTTTTACAAAACACTGAGAACCAAAGTGTGCTTGGCGAGTCCAGGTGTTTATGCTGACTAGACTGTCATATTGCAATCCGGTTAGCATGAGGAGACTTGGGCGTAAAGTGTCAGGAATTCCTGGAGGGCTCCCATGTGTTATTCCAGGTTTTGCCACTGTAAAGTATTAAAAGTGCACAATATCATTACTGAACAAAGAATGAGTGTTAGGTTTCATTTAGAAAGTTCAGTGATATTTATTTATATATGTAAAGTGTCATTAAAACTGGCACTCTTGAATTAACTGTATAATAGGTTAAACATTTCCAGCATGTTTCCATGTATTCCAAGCAGATCTGTCAGTTCTACAAATTTAGAGATCAGGATAGTGACTGCACTTCTCATTATGAACACCCTTATCCTTCTCATACATTTTTATCACCACTGATGTCCACTGCTGTAGTTTTCATTGAAGGGAATGCTGACACAAATTCCAGCATGTTTTTTTTTAAATAGCAGAATATGGGTATTATTGGGCCAAAACCTTAAAAAATTAAAGATGCAAGATTTGAATCTTGATGAACATGTTAATTCACTTCTTGCAATTTAAAACACACATCTCATGTTTGACTCATCAATTATATGAAAACTACAACAGCATACTGTGCTCCACCCTAAAAATATTTCTAAAATATAACAAGCTTATTGCTTTACATGGCTAAACATTTATTGTATGCCTGCATGATTCACTGCTATTACTGTAACCCATTACACTCTTAACCCAAACTAGTTGACTTTATTAGAAAACTGCATGGAAACATGTTGCCTTAAACCCTTTATGTTTTTACACAAGGTGAAACTAAACAGCCCACTTTAAATTAACCAATAACCTTTACAATCTTCTTGAACTTACAGTAATATTTTAATTCAAGTATGGCTGTTAAGTTGCACATTGTATAAAATGTAAGGGGTTTAAGGCACTGGGTTTCTATACAATTTTCTAGTAAAGTCAACTAGATTGGGTTAAAGGAATAGTTCACTATTTACTCTCCCTCAAGTGGTTGTAAACCTTTTTTAAAAACTTCCAAGTTACTTTGTGTTAAACATGAAGGAAGTTTTTTGAAGAAAGCTGAAAAGCTGAAAACATTGACATACATAGTAGGAAAAAACAAATACTATGGAAGTCAGTGTTTGCAGGTTTTCATCTTTCTTTAAAATATAAATTTTTGTGTTTAACTGAAGAAAGGAACTCAGACATATTTGGAACAAGTGAAGGATGAGTCATTAATTCATTAATGACAGAAATTTCCTTTTTGGGTGAATCTCCTTAAGAGTATACTGAAAGAAATGTCCTACTCAATGTAGCTAACTTCAGCTGCATGTGTAGCCCCATAAGTACTTATCTAGAAATCAAAACAATGATCACATCAGTCCCATTTTAGGCCTTTTATATCATATTGGCCACAGAATGGACTACTTAGTGTTGCAATAAAAAAATAATAATAATAAAATTATGACTTACCACACAATACAAGACAAACAGTGAATTTTCAGCTCTGCCTTTGCTGTACACAAGATGAGATTCCAGGTTCAATACTGATCTTGAGTGGGGCAGTTGTGCAGCTCTGTGAGGTTGTGACTGTTCAGATGCAGTGCTGTGAAGAGTTCTTTATTAAAAGAAAGTACATTCTTTTAAAATCTGTACATAATAACAAAGAAAATACAATGATTTTAAATAATGATTAATTCTGAACAAAAACCTTACCCTTAGTCAAGATGAATTCATATGTCAAAAGTTTCTGCATCTGAAATGAATAAAAACAATGTGACATTAGTTAAACCCACTAAACTACTTGATACATCAGTACTGCATTAAGCAGTTGTAAAGTAATGTAAGTGTAGTCCAAAATGAGCCTTAATCTCTTTAAGATAATGATTTAAAAAACGTTGCTTGTGTTAAAAACAATCCAGCCACTTGTAATACATATGATCAATGGTAAATTTCTGAGAAGGTGCAAGGTAATCCTTGAGTTTTACCATTACCATCCTGACTGACATAATATTGGACAAAGAAGACAGCTTGTTGTGCCTCTTTACCACAATTTAGAGATGATAGATTCTTTCTTTTATTAAATAAATTGGTAAAGGCCAAATTATACTTGTAATAGTGTAAGATATTCATTGTGACATACATCAGCTTAAGTTATACTTGAGCTTTTGTTATGTTATATATATATATATATATATATATATATATATATATATATATATATATATGTGTGTGTGTGTGTGTGTGTGTGTGTGTGTGTGTGTGTGTGTGTGTTTTAAGAAAATAATTGTTTTTACAATGTAGCCTTTAAACCTTTGGAAACACTTGATGTTCTTTAATATTGAAACAATTACGAATACATTTGTATTATTAAAGTTGCATACTGCATATTATATATAGATTTTGCACGAATTCTATTGTGGAAAACAACAATCTGGTAACACTGTTCCTTATCTTAAAATGTATATATTGTTCTAATGCATGACCAACGTTATATGTGAGAAAAATATGTTTTTAATAAATGAACTTGATGTAGTTAGATAACGTCGCTAGTTTACAGTACATGCTTTATCAACAAATCGTCTTTATTTGTTTACTTTTTACTTACCTTGTGGAAACCCGCAGTGAACCTTGGGATCGCAATGAACCTTGGGATAGCGAGCATAGACTGTAAAAAATAGATCGCCACATTCAATGACCCCAACTTCAATAAATAAATTAAAATGAAAAAGATCAGCCGAAAACATTTTTAAACTTAGTACTTGAAATGTAATATTTTTTAAAGTAAAAAAAATAAAAAATATGAATGAATCAAAGTTTTATTAGTAGTGTAGTTTTATAGTTAACCTAAACTGGACAACCGAATATATTTTCACTCATTAAATATAAAGTAAATGATAACATATTTATAAACACCAACTAATCTCCAATAAAAATACATTATGCAGCATTAACGTAATATTTAATGTTGACAGTTGAACTCATCTGATAACTCACCGCTAATGCAGTTTGACCAATAGCAGAGCGGCGTTAAACTCACCGTGAAGGGATGTCACGTGGACCGAAGTTTATTCATACAGTAGTTTCAACCCAGTTTACAGACGCTTTTCATGAACAAAATAAAAATTACATATTTTTAAAAGAAGAAAACTGCGATAATAGGCGTAAATCAGGTTTTAAAAAGTGCGTTGACATCTATTGGTAATTATACGAGCCTCCAGCGTCTCCCTATGACGCTTCAGGCTCAGGTACAGATTCTATAGGGAATCCCTGCACGTCTAAATGTGACGCTAAAGGGGTACCCTGTGCGTCAATAACTTACGCCGAGGGTTCCTGACCAAGCGTCAGTATATGACGAGTTGGGAGTGAGAACGTGTTGCTCAAAGCACTTTTCAGAATAAAGTGAAACAGATGCATATGTGACAGAAATATAGAAGATAAATAAATGTATTCATTGTTGTTTGCTGTTTGTGTGTTTTTGTTTCTAAAGATTCCTCCATGTCAGTGATCAGGACTGTCTGCCCTGTAATCTTGCCTGCAGCTCCTCAGCCTTATCCAGCCATGTCCACCTTTTCAGTTGACTCTAGTACAGCAGTTTCAGTCTTCTCTAGTACATCAGACACAGTTTCTAGTGCTAACGGTATGTTGTAGCGAGGACATAAACAAGGATTTAAACAACAGGATATGCTGTTTGGCACCGCTAACAATTCAGCTAGAGATCTTTTTGGGTAAACTATCCCTTAAACAACCACTGCCAAAACATGAATCTGAATGAAAAACACTAAAATAAAAAGTAATAAACAATTATCAATGTAATTTCAAGTGCCAACAATATCAATATTGTTCATGTTCATTAACATTAAATAATATATTATTTAATTTTAGGAAATGTTCTTAGATGAAAGAAGGACGTTGACTTACAGGGCTCTTTTGGAGGTTTTGATGACTGCTGATAGTCTGATGAGACACTCATCTGATCTCTGGAATTTCTGAAGCTCAAACTCCTCCAGCTCCTCCTCTGAGGTCAACAACACAAAGACCAGAGCAGACCACTGGGCAGGTGAAAGGTCAGCAGATGACAGACTTCCACTACTGAGGTGAGACTGAATCTCTTTCAGCAGAGTTTGGTCGTTCAGTTCATTCAGACAGTAGAACAGATTGATGGATCTCTCTGGAGACAGATTCCCGTAAAGTTTCTGTTTGATGTAGGCAATTATTTCCTCTTTGCTCTGGTCTCTGTCATCCTGCTGTGTCAACAGGCCTCGTAAGAGTTGTCGATTAGACTGTAGTGACAGACCGAGAAGTAAACGAAGGTAAAGGTCCAGATGTCCATTCTCACTTTCCAGAGCCTTGTCCACTGCAGTCTTCAGCAAATCAATCATGCCTTTATTTCTGCTTATCTGTATAAAAAACCATCCATACTTCTTGTCATTGTCGGGAATCAGATGTTGATAAAGGGCTGCAATGAACTCCTGAATGCTCAATTGAAGAAAGCAGTACATGGTACCAAGAATGATTCCCGTCTCCTCCTTAAAGATCTGGGTACACATGCCTGAGTACACCGATGCCTTATCGACGTCAATGCCACAGTCTTTCAGATCGCTCTCATAGAAGATCACATTGTTTCTTTCCAGCTGCTGGAAGGCCAGTTTCCCCAGTGAAAGGATGAGCTTTGGATCCCAGGAGACATCTGCTGTGTTTTCTCCATCATACTTTCTTCTGCTCTGCTGGATCTGAAAGCGGAGAAAGTGTGTGTACATCTGTGTCAGAGTCTTGGGAGATTCCTGCAGTGTTTCAGCATGAGCCCTGTGTTTCAGTTTCAGTATGTTCTGGAGAACAGTGGCTGAAATCCAGCAGAAGACTGGGATGTGGCACATAATAAAGAGACTCTTTGACTGTTTAATGTGATCAATGATTTCTCTGGCCTGATTCTGATCTGTGAGTCTCTTTCTGAAGTACTCCTCCTTTTGGGCATCATTGAATCCTCGTATCTCTGTCAGCCGGTCGATACAGTCAGCAGGAATCTTACTGGCAGCTGCTGGTCTGCTGGTGATCCAGATGAGAGCAGAAGGAAGCAGATTTCCCTTGATGAGGTTCGTCAGGAGAACATCCAGAGAGACTGCTGGAGATACATCACGACACGTCTCATTACCAGCAAAGTTCAGAGGAAGACGACATTCATCCAATCCATCAAGGATGAACAGGACTTTGACTCGTGTGCTTCTTGTAAGGTTCAGTCCTTTAGTCTCTGGGAAAAACTGAGTTATGAGGTCTTTTAAACTTTGTCTTTCTTTCTCCTTTAAGTTCATCTCTCTGAATGGAAGAGGAAATATGAAGCTGATGTCTTGATTTTCTTTCCCTTCAGCCCAATCCAGAACAAACTTTTGCACAGAGACTGATTTCCCGATGCCAGCAACTCCTTTTGTCAGGACAGTTCTGATCTGCTCGTCTTGTTCAGCTGCTTCAAACAAATGTTTGCATTCAACCTGTATCTCTAGTGACTGATGACGTCTGGAAGCAGCTTCAATCTGTCTGATCTCATGTTCAGTGTTGACCTGTTCACTCGCACCCTGAGTGATGTAGAGATCTGTGTAGATGTTATTCAGAAGTGTGGAGTCTCCTTGCTGAGCAATTCCTTCAAACACACTTTGATATTTCTTCTTCAGGATACATTTAAGCTGATTAATGAAGAACAGCTCATCTAAACACAGGAGCAAAGAAACAGAGAGATTTAGTCTCGACATATTTGTATGTGTCAGTCTGACAGAGCGCCATGAGTAGGGCCAGACAGAACTTTCAGACATTTTTTTTGCTATTTCTGAGAATTTTGTAAAATATCTGCAGATTACTGTGGAAGGATTTTGGGAATATCATAACTTTGGGATTGTCATAAATAAAAACTAAATATATAAAATAATAGATAAAAATAACACCTTTTTAACTTGTAAAATAATAATTTTCAACAATATGTAATCTTTACAATGCAAATCAAATTAGATCCACTTAATTGCCAAACAAAGCACAAGTCTCTCATATAACAGATCTACTAAAGGACAGAAAATATGACTTTACAAACTGCACTGTAAATAAATCATATGAACATTTTCATATTAGGCAACAATATTACTGAAATTAAATAAAAACTGAATAAATAAAAATGCACACAAGTAAATAAATAGACTCAATGATGGGCTAAAAATCTGTTTAAATCTGCAGGTTTCGTCTTCGTCTATCCATGAGTCTCTTACCCACGAGAGTATCAGCAGCTTGATCTTGCTTCATCTCTCTCAGGAAGAAGAGTGTGAGATCAAGAGCTGCTTCTGTGATTCTGCTACTGTTCTCATTAAACTCCTTTACAAACTCTTGTCTGTTTTCTTCTTGTAAGATTTTCTTAAATTTCTCCAGTTCATTCTTCAGAAATCTGATCATTTTACTCTCAAGATTCTATGATTGAAGAAAAGAGAAAAACAACATTTAACCAAAAGATTCAATTCACACACAGTTGTTTATCCACAAAATACTCAATAAATGAAAATACTGCGACACAGCACAAACATGACAGCTAGAAGTATCCCACACCAGACGCACACATTCACATGTTATTTAAAATGAAACTATTCAGATGGTGAAACAGAAATATGAAGTGTCCTGAGTCAGAGCTAGGCACCCTAATAGAAATCTGTGTGTGGCGGTGCTACGCTGTGTGGTGCCAAGTGGCACATGCGGTGTGTGAGCCCCTTTACATATCACTACTGCTGAATGATTTCAGATATTTCACAGCTACAAAAGACAAAAATCACACCAAAACACAACACAGTCTCTGAGTAAGATGTTTAAGAGACTAGTCCAACACACTATGTAGTCCTGTTTTAACCAGGTCATCTGTGTTTATATGTCTATTACACTGATATATGGAGAAATTGACTCTGGTCTGTTGATTTATCAGAGAATAATGCACACCAGATATATGATGTCAATCTCCATAAAAAGAGCTGAAATACTCATTTTGATCATGCTGATGGGACAAACACAGATCTGAACAGTAAAGGTTATTATCATTTTTATTTGTGTACATTCATAATTACAACTAAACTATATGTTCTTGTAAAATGAGTGAAACTGACAGGGAGTCGTTTCTCTGTGTCTTCTGTCAACATGACTGGCAAACATGTCAGAGAAAACAGCTGAATCTTCAGGAGCAAACTCATTTACAGATCAAAAGCTCTTTATTTTAGAAATATGTATAAAAAGAGTGCAAAGCAGAACTCTGAGCTCATCAGCCGGCTAATCACATGACGAGTATTTTAAGAGTGTTTTGTGACCATCCTGAAATTACAGAGTGTGTTTCTATTGGGGACTAATTCATCATCTCCTCCCGTCTGCTTCTACTGTGCTGTTTGCCGTCTCCAGTCTGCATTTCAGAAATGTGTTAAATAAGACCCTCCCTCACCTCACGCCTCCAGTGCACACGGTAACGCTTAAGGGGGCGTAATATTAAAATATTCAATATGGGTGATATTTAAAAATTTTACATGGTCGTCAAAATTATTCCAATATTATCGCTAGTATTGGATGCATCACTCTGCCCTACTCATAAATAATGTAAATTCATTATAATATATCATGTAAAATATCTCATTGTTTACAACAATATTACCTCAACCATCACCATTTTAAAGCACAGTTCTGTATGGCTCAAAATAAGCTGCTGCATGAATGAATGAGATGAGGAAGAATGATGAAGATCTGCTTATGCTTTAATGTGTCCTTTCTGCAAGTGATTTACTATTACTTTCAAAAGTCAATCCCTGCAGATAATGTAATATGAAGATACGGTATGCATGTCTAGGGCAACATCTTAGAAGAAGCAGAAACATTAAATCATTCTAGAAAGACATAAAAAAAGAAAAAAAATATATTATTATTATTATTACATAAATAAATAAAAGAAAAAAAGAAAAAAAACGTTGTGATAACTAGAAAGCAGCTTTTTGTTATTTCAGTGATTTTATGACTCAAAATGAGTTTTTCCCACCTGGAAGATGGACTGGAGATTGTCTGTGAAGCTCTTGTGTCTCCTGTGAGTCTCGTCTCCTGAATCTGCTGACTCATAGTCATCACTGTAAACAGATAAAACTACTGTAATTACATATTTACAGGCAAACACATACAGATATTCAGTCATTCAATCATTTTCCTTCTGTTTAGTTCCTTATTTATCAGGAGTTGCCACAGCAGAATGAACCACCAACTATTCCAGCAAATGTTTTACACCGCGAATGCCCTTCAAACACCCATACACACTCATTCACACACACTCATACACTAATGCCAATGTAGTTGATCAATTTTCCTATAGATCATGTGTTTGGACTTGTGGGGGAAACCAGAGCACCAACCAGAGGAAATCCACGCCAACACGGGGAGAACATACAAACTCCACACACAAACACCAACTGATTCTGCCAGGACTTGAACCAGTGAGCTGCTTGCTGTGAGGCAACAGTGCTGACCACTAAGCTACTGTGCTGCCCTCAAATACAGACATATATCTTGCAAACACTGAAAATAAACAACATTCTGTAGTGCCACTGCTGCATCACATATTAAATCTAGATGAGAAATCACACACTAAACACACGTCACTATTGAGTTCAGCAACTGAAAGACTTCAGAAAGTAGCTGTAGACAGAAATATATTGATTTTACAGTTTATTATTACAAAAAACTTTTAAGTTTAGCAATAGCTATGATTATTTTTCAAATCTGTATTCAGACACATTCACTGAACAGTTTTGGCTGTAAACATCTTTTATATTCCACAAGTGAGGAAACGATGATGAAGAACTTGAATTGAAGTGAATAATCCATATATATATATATATATATATATATATATATATATATATATATATATATATATATATATGCGCATTAAATTGACATGGAAATATAAAATGATGATTTACTGAAAATAGTCACAGGATTAGAAACTAAATCTGCCACCAGAAGTCTGTAAATGTCTTAATGAGCCACTAATGTCATTCAGGAATGGCTCTCTTTACTGGATTGTTCAAATAATATGTTCAAAATAGTTCATGTGTGAGGAATAATGTTAAACACTGAATACCTTTCAGCAGATGATGGGGTTTCCTCTCTGAAGTTTGGTGGATAATCTTGTCTTGACCGGTCACTCTTCAGAGACACAGCTGAACACACATGATCCTGATCTCACACTGAACACACAAACACACCAGAGGAAAAGGAGCGTCAAAACCTGCTGCAGTCTCTCTTATGAACACTAGAGGGCACAGTGTTTTATCTTCCTGGACTTCATTTGCCATCAGCCCTTGTGCTCCTGATTGTCTCTTTGTAACACAATTAGCTCATAGGGAATTATGAATGATTAATTATTTGCTAGTGCTATAACTTTATTCATCACTTGTATTTCCTCTTCCTGTACCAGCTGAATGTGTGTTAGATTAGTTTAAGTGTTCAGTGTAGTTAATGGATCATTACTTGTGTCACACTTCAAACTGTTCCCCTTCGGGGGGAACTCCAGCACTATTAGTGGATTTGATGTTAAAATCCACGTATGGGAGGTTCGGTTCAGAAGCTACTCGTCTGAAAGAGTATTGAATGGGCCAATTAAGAATGAATTGGCAGTGCAAGCCTGCGCAGGTGTGCGACATATGCAATCAACTGAGTATATAAGCACGCCTGGCGCCAGCAGACGCTATCCTTTTCGCTTCAGAGCCTTTTCTGATCGAGCTTATGAGGGTTCCTCCTGCTGATCTACAGCCATTTCGAGAGAACGATTGCATCCCGGTCCAGAGCGAGTCCACGCAGCGGCAGACGGTCGAGCTGGGTATCTCCCTTGCCTGGCGTCCCTTTGGGTCAAGTCCTCCAAGAGTGGTGCGTATTGTTGCAAATCCTAAAAGAGCAACACAGTCGTGCAGCACATCCTTTTCAGGATGGCGCTCCGACTGTGCGTTTCTGGTTGCGGGGGTTTCCTGGCTCCGGATGATGGACACGATCACTGCATTACATGTTTGGGGGTCCAGCATGTTAATGTGGTGCTCGGGGGCGGTTCATGTCGTCACTGCGATGCCATGACCGTTGCGCAGTTGAGATCGCGGTTAGCTTTCGTAAGAGAGCGAGCCACCCCAGTTGCCTCCTGCTCTGCAGCGGGCGCTCGGGCAGATCTGAGGGCTTCAGCGAGAGACAATCCGCCGCCCACGGGCTCGCGGACCTCTCGCTCCTCCAAGCGCTCCATCCAAGCTTCGGGTACTGGGAGTGATCCGTCTAATCAGATGGTAGCTCTCACGCTCGCTGACACCGAAGATCAGATGTCCTCCGCGGCATCGGAGGGTGGGCTTTCATTGCGATGGTGATCCGGACCCGCTCGCCCCCTCTGGGCAAGCGAGCGCCGTCAAAACGGATCCTGAAGCGGACATGTTGGCTGTGCTTTCTCGGGCTGCTTCGGCCGTCGGGTTGGAGATGGTTTATCCCCCAGCCCCGCGGCCGGGCCGACTAAATGGGTGTTACGTAGAGGATCAGAAGGCGAAGCCTTCGAAGCCTCTCGTTCTCTTCTTCCCGGAAGTGCACAGTAGGCTCACGCAGTCCTGGAGGGCACCTTTCTTTGCCCGCGCTGCGTCCGCCTCCGCCCTCACCACCCTGGACGGTGGAGCTGCCAGGGGGTATGAGGCGATCCCGCAGGTGGAGCGCGCCATTGCGGTCAATCTTTGTCCGCGTGGCGCCCCCGCTTTGCGTGGTCCGCCCCGTTTCCCGTCCAAAGCCTGTAAGTTTTCTGCCTCCCTCGGAGCTAGAGCTTACAAGGCTGCGGGCCAGGCAGCTTCCGCCTTGCATGCGATGGCCACCTACCAGCGCTACCAAGCTTGTTACACGAGCTGCGTACGGCGACCGACTATGCTCTCCGGACCACTAAGTCCGCCGCCTGTGCACTGGGGAGGACGATGTCCACACTTGTGGTCCAGGAACGCCACCTCTGGCTAAACCTGGCAGATATGCGCGATGTCGACAAAGTTCGCTTTCTTGACGCGCCCATATCCCAGGCTGGCCTGTTCGGCGACACCGTCCATGAATTCACCCAGGAGTTCAAGGCGGTGAGCGAGCAGTCGGATGCGATGGGCAAAGTCATCTATCGGCGGGGCCGTAAGCCCGCTCCATCCCCGGCCGAGCCATCCACCTCCGCTGCTCCTCGCCGAGGGCGCCCGCCAACGGCCGATGCCCTGCCCCCGCCTCCGGCGAAGCGAGCGCGTCGAGCACCCCGAAAGCCGGTAGCCCCTCATGCCCAGGGCGCCGCTAAGTCCGGTAAACGGACCGCGAAGCGTCCCTGAGACAGGCCATCCGGAGAAGAGGAGACTTGCTCTTTCCCCGCTGGAGGGCGGGGCCCAAAATCCAACGGTACTTTTCAGTGCCACCAAAGTTTCGATCAAAGAGCATTTTCTCCCTTCCCCGCATGTGACAGCTCAAGCCCTGCCAGTCTGGGACGCGCTGCCTCTCAGCTCGCAGGGCTTGCATGCTCCGCCAGCGGCTCTCGGGCACTGGGGGGACGGTCTCCCTTCTCCCAGCCCCCAAGCCCCCTCTCAGGAGTCAGGGTGCGGAGCCAGAGCAAAACGCTCTCCTCCAGCTCTTCTGTGGGACCCTCGCGCTCCCCGGATCAGCACACCTGCTCCTCGCTGCCCCTCCGCGGGTACGTCAACGATTGCTGCGATGACGTCATTAGCGAGGGCTCTGCCTGCCTGGTTAGCGCGGCCAGCCCCTCGCGGTGGCTCATACGCACGATCAGACTCGGCTACGAACTACAGTTCTCCAAACGGCCTTCCAGGTTTACGGGCGTGTATTTCACCAAGGTCAATCCCCTGTCCGCCCCTTTCTTGCGAGAGGAGATTGCTGCCCTCCTGGCGAAGGGTGCAATCGAGCCGGTACCTCCAGCCGAGATGGAGAGCGGGTTTTACAGCCTGTACTTCATCGTACCCAAAAAGAGCGGTGGGTCACGGCCAATCCTAGATCTGCGCGTTTTGAATCGCTGCCTTCACAAGCTGTCGTTCAGAATGCTTACGTAGAGGCGCATCCTCCGATGCGTTCGTCCTCAGGATTGGTTTGCAGCCATAGACCTGAAGGACGTGTATTTTCATGTCTCCATTCTTCCACGCCACCGTCAGTTTCTGCAGTTTGCGTTCGAAGGTCGAGCATGGCAGTACAAGGTCCTCCCCTTCGGGCTCTCTCTGTCTCCGCGGGTCTTCACCAAACTCGCGGAGGGTGCCCTAGCGCCTCTGCGGCTTGCGGGCATCCGCGTACTCAATTATCTTGACGACTGGCTGATTTTAGCCCACTCTCGGGAGCAATTGACTGCGCACAGAGACGAGGTGCTCCGGCATCTCCGCCTACTGGGGTTGCAGGTCAACTGGGAAAAGAGCAAACTTGCCCCGGTGCAGAGGATCTCTTTTCTCGGGATGGAGCTGGACTCGGTCACCATGGTAGCGCGCCTCTCCGGAGAGCGCGCTCGCCTGCTGCTGAACTGTCTGAGGGAGCTCGACAGCAAGTTAGTGGTCCCACTGAAATATTTTCAGAGGCTCCTGGGGCATATGGCTTCCGCTGCGGCTGTCACGCCGCTCGGATTGCTCCATATGAGACCACTTCAGCACTGGCTTCAAGATCGAGTTCCGAGACGCGCATGGCATGCGGGCACACACCGAGTCTCTGTTACTGCGCTGTGTCGCCGCACCCTCAGCCCCTGGAACGACCCCTCGTTCCTGCAGGCCGGTGTGCCTCTGGGACAGGCGTCCAGTCATGTTGTTGTTTCGACAGATGCTTCCAGCACAGGCTGGGGAGCCGTGTGTCGCGGGCATGCAACTGCGGGCCTGTGGGTAGGTGCCCAGCTGCATTGGCACATCAATCGCCTAGAGCTGTTGGCACTCCGCCGTTTTCCCCGGTGCTGGGGCAGCAACACGTGCTGGTCAGGACGGACAGTACGGCGGCGGCGGCCTATATCAACCGCATGGGGGGTATGCGCTCTCGCCGCATGTCTCAGCTCGCCCGCCATCTGCTCCTCTGGAGTCACCCGCGGCTGAAGTCGCTGCGCGCCATTCACATGCCAGGTATGCTCAACCGTGCAGCCGATGTGCTCTCACGGCAGCAGATTCACTCTGGAGAATGGAGACTCCACCCCGAGTCTGTCCAGCTGATATTGGCGCGATTCGGTGAAGCCCAGATCGATCTGTTTGCTTCCCCCGAGAACGCTCATTGCCAGTTGTTTTATTCCCTGACCGAGTGCTCTATCGGCACGGATGCACTGGCCCACAGCTGGCCTCGGGGCATACGCAAGTATGCGTTTCCCCCGGTGAGCCTGATCGCGCAGTTAATGTGCAAGGTCAGGGAGGACGAGGAGCAGGTTTTGTTAGTTGCGCCCCTCTGGCCCAACCGAACCTGGATATCAGAGCTCTCCCTCCTCGCGACGGCCCTCCCTTGGCAGATCCCTTTGAGAGAGGACCTACTTTCTCAGGGACAAGGCACCGTCTGGCACCCTCGTCCCGATCTCTGGAACCTCCACGTGTGGTCCATAGACGCGAGGAAGACTTAGGTAACCTGCCGCCCGCGGTGGTTGATACCATCACTCAGGCTAGAGCCCCCTCCACGAGGCGCGCCTACGCCCTGAAGTGGAGTCTATTCACTGAGTGGTGTGTCTCTCGCAGAGAAGACCCCCGATCTTGCCAGATCAGTGTTGTGCTCTCTTTCCTTCAAGAGAAGCTGGACAGTAGGCTGTTGCCCTCCACTCTCAAGGTTTACGTTGCTGCCATCTCCGCTCACCATGACGCGGTGGCTGGCGGCACCGTGGGAAAGCATAACCTCATCATCCGGTTCCTCAGAGGCGCTAGGCGAATTAATCCAACTCGCCCCCCTCTCACGCCCTCTTGGGATCTCGCCCTCGTTCTCACGAGCCTGCGATTTGATCCCTTTGAGCCACTCAATACAGTATCTTTAAGATTTCTGTCCCTGAAGACAGCTCTGCTGGTCGCTTGGCCTCCATTAAGAGGGTCGGGGACCTGGAGGCATTTTCGGTCAGTGACTCGTGCCTGGAATTCGGGCCGGGATTTTCTCACGTTATTCTGAGACCCCGCCCGGGTTATGTGCCCAAAGTTCCTACCACTCCTTTTAGAGATCAGGTAGTAACTCTGCAAGCGCTGCCCCCAGAGGAGGCAGACCCAGCCCTGTCCTTACTTTGTCCAGTTCGCGCTCTGCGCATTTATGTGGACCGTACTCAGAACTTTAGATCTTCTGAGCAGCTCTTGTCTGTTATGGCGGACGGCAGCAGGGAAGTGCCGTGTCTAAACAACGTTTATCCCACTAGATTGTGGAGGCCATTTTATGTGCTTATTTGAGCAGAGGCCAGCCGCGCCCCCCAGGAGTGCATGCGCACTCCACTCGGAGCGTTGCATCCTCTTGGGCGTGTGCGCGTGGCGCTACTTTAACAGACATTTGTAGAGCTGCGGGCTGGGCGACACCCAACACATTTGCAAGATTTTATAATCTGCGAGTGGAGCCAGTTTCCTAAAGGGTGTTAGGCACCTTTGGTGATTGAGGAAACAACTCGGTAGGTGTTGTACACGCTCGCGGTGCCTTTTTTCCCTAACAGGGAGAGATGTGCACCCTCCTGTCTGTCAGTAAAGTTCCCCATTCGGTGAGCCCTGCAGATTCCTCTGAGGCCCCCAGCACTGACTCAGCGGAGGAGTCACTTGCTGGCCCATTACGTAGTAGGTCTGCCCGCTGGTCAGCCCGCGTTTTGGGTATAGGTGCCTGCTATGGCCGATCCCCGCTGGTGATCCCCATATGCTTTTTCCGCCACGGTTAAGTTCCCCCCCTGGGCGGACCCGTGCTTTCCCTATCTGCTAACCACCTTTTATGCGCACTCCCCCTTTTCAGGGTTAGTCCATATGTAATCCATTTGTTCCCCCTATTGGGTGCGGATGGTCTCCGCAGCGTCCTCCCTACTGGGATGGCACGCTTCCCAACGTACTGTCGTATATTCCTAGAATTATCTAGACGCTAGCGACTCCCAAAAAAGATACCTATTCCGTAAAACTTCTTTTGAAGTGGGATAAGTTAGGGCCAAGGGCACGTTGGAGGACCACGCCCCTCATGATCTGGGTGCGTCACGCTTGCCTGACCGCTCTCTCATGGTGGGTGTTGGTAAGGTGCAGTCATTATGGCGTTTTCAATGGGCTCCCATATGTGGATTTTAACATCAAAAATTACTAAAGTAACCCTTCGTTCCTCGAGGAGGGGAACGGAAGCACTATACTCCGTCGCCATAATGACTGTCCCTTAGCCTTTAAAAGTCTCTTCAGCTTAAAAAGGATAGCGTCTGCTGGCGCCAGGCGTGCTTATATACTCAGTTGATTGCATATGTCGCACACCTGCGCAGGCTTGCGCTGCCAATTCATTCTTAATTGGCCCGTTTAATACTCTTTCAGACGAGTAGCTTCTGAACCGAACCTCCCATACGTGGATTTTAACATCAAATCCACTTATAGTGCTTCCGTTCCCCTCCTCGGGGAACGAAGGGTTACTTTAGTAACCTCGAACGTTCATTATTTGCTCATAACTGGAGTCTCTACTTTAGCTGAATACTCTAACTAGTGTTGTGTTGTAAGGTTGTGTTCATTTTTTGGATGTCTGAAAAAATAATAGCGTAGACAGCTGGTGTTTATTTTATTTCTGTCTATAGTTTAACAAGGAAAGGAGAGGTTTTGGTGTGATTTGTGATTTTTCATCACATTCTTATCAGACAGGGCCGGATTAACCAATGGGCATTATGGGCACAGGCCTAGAGGCCCGTACACACTTGGGGCCCCTGCGAGGGGGGAAAATGCTGATTTTGCAGCATCTATTTAGGATAAGTGCAAATAGCGCACCTCGATGGAATAAGCTAGTTAAGCGATTTACAACCCATCACCGTTTGACTAACAGAGACATCATGACTAAAGAGCAGACAGCAGCGTGAGTGGCGTAGCTCGTAAAGCACATGGCAACATGATTTGATGCGATCGATCATAAACTCGGCTCAAATCCAGCGTCTGATGAAGAAGCTCTTCTATTTTCCCCACACTACATATCAGATTTTGCCTACTCTTCATCAAGAAGAAATAGGAATAATTAGTAAGTGTGTGTATTATGGAGGACTCAGATTCACAGAACTGGATTGGAGAGGTGTTATAGCCAAATCAGATGCATTATAAGTTTGTAGAAGTTTTACTTTAAAAATACCCTTAAATGTATATATATATATATATATATATATATATATATATATATATATATATATATATATATATATATATATATATATATATTAGTACTGCTTCTGTGAACTTGAACAAGCATATTAAAATCCATTAATTTTCACTAGTTGTATTGGTATTTTATTTTTTAAAGTGTGCTTTAAATGTGTTAAACGATTTACAGAACATTTATTTCTAGTCTACAAAGATTTTACTTAATTTTATTTTAAACGTGGAAAAAACTGTACAAAAGCACGCACATCCCTCTTAACTGGGTGCTCAGCCAAAAAACAGCAAAAAGTGCAAATTAAATGTTAATCAAAGGCGGCAACACCAAGGCTCCAAAAATACATATTTATTCAATTAAAAAGGCTGACACAAAGCAAGTAACGTTTCGAGCCACACACGCATATTGAAGAGCCTTAATGTTGCCGCCTTTGATTAACATTTAATTGTAAACATGTGGGCAATACATTATAGATGAATTTATTGTTAAAAATATTATATTAATCAAGTTTTTTATTCAACTATAGGGGTGCGGGTCCAGGTAGGGGGCCAACAAGACATTGGGCTCTATTTTGACGGTCCATGCGCGAAACGGAAAGCGCAGGGCGCAAACGCTTTCAGGGCGTGTCAGAATCCATATTTGCTAATTTACGGACGGGAAAATCCGCTTTGCGCCGTGACGCATGGTCTAAAAGGGTTGAGTTTGTTTTCTTAATGAGTTATAGGTGTGCTTTGAGAATAAACCAATCAGAGTCTCATCTCCCATTCCCTTTAAGAGCCAGCTGCGTCGCGCCAAGAGCGCATTCGCTGTTTACAAGGCGTAAAGTAAGTCAAAGTGGAAAAACGTTCGAGGTTACAGAAGTAACCCTTCGTTCCCCGAGGAGGGGAACGGAAGTGCCATGAATGGGAGGATTCGGATCAGAAGCCGCTTATCTGGAGAGTATTGAACGGGCCAATGAATGAAATTAATTGGCAGCGTAAGCTTGCGCAGGTGTGCGACATCTGCAATTATCTCAGCATACAAGCACACCTGAAGCCAGCAGACGCCATCCTTTTAAGCTGAAGAGACTTTCAAACAGCTAAGGGACAGTCATTATGGCGACGGAATATGGCACTTCCGTTCCCCTCCTCGGGGAACGAAGGGTTACTTCTGTAACCTCGAACGTTCCCCTTAGGTTGGGGAACTTCAGTGCCATGAATGGGAGAATATGGAAAGCGCCATAATGACTGCACCTTACCAACACCCCCGATGAGGAGATAGTCAAGCAAGCGTGACGCACCCACATCATGGGGGGCGCGGTCCTCCAACGTGTCCCTGGCCCTAATTTATCCTACTTCAACAGAAGTTTTACGGATTTAGATATATTTTTTGGGAAGTCGTGAGCATCTAGATAATTCTAGGAAATACGACAGTACGTTGGGAAGCGTGCAATCCCGATAGGGAGGACGCTGCGGAGGCCATCCGTTACCCAAGGGGGGGATAGATGGCAGAATTTACCTATGGACTAGCCCTAAAAAGGGGGAGTACGCATAGCAAAAGAGTGGTTAGCGGAGAGGGAAGACACGGGTCCGCCCAGGGGGGGGACTTAACCGTGGCGGAATAAGCATATGGGATCGCCTAGTGGGGATCACGCATAGCAGGCACCTATACCCAAAACGCGGGCTGACCAGCGGGCAGACCTACAACGTAGTGGGCCAGCAAGTGACTCCTCCGCTGAGTCAGTGCTGGGGGCCACGGAGAAATCTGCAGGGCTCACCTGACGGGGAACTTTACTGACAGATAAAAAAGGCGCACGTACCTCCGTGTTAGGGAGAATGGCGCCGCAAGCGTGTTTCAACACCCTACCGAGTTGTCTCCTCAATCACCAAAGGGTTACCTAATACCCTTGAGGAAACCGGCTCCACTCGCAGATTGTAAAACCTTGCAAATGTGTTGGGTGTCGCCCAGCCCGCAGCTCTACAGATGTCTGTTAGAGAGGCGCCGCGTGCACGCGCCCAAGAGGATGCAACGCTCCGAGTGGAGTGTGCACGTACTCCCGGGGGACACGGCTGACCTCGACTCGAATAAGCGAGTGAAATGGCATCCACAATCCAGTGGGATAATCTTTGTTTCGATACGGCACTTCCCTGCTGCCGACCGCCATAACAGACAAAGAGCTGCTCAGATGATCTAAAATTCTGAGTACGGTCCACATAAATGCGCAGAGCGCGAACTGGACAAAGTAAAGAAAGGGCTGGGTCTGCCTCCTCCGGGGGCAGCGCTTGCAGGTTCACTACCTGATCTCTAAAGGGGGTGGTAGGAACCTTGGGCACATAACCGGGGCGGGGTCTCAGGATAACGTGAGAGTAATCCGGCCCGAATTCCAGGCACGAGTCACTGACCGAAAATGCCTCCAGGTCCCCGACCCTCTTGATGGAGGCCAACGCAACCAGCAGAGCTGTCTTCAGGGACAGAAATCTTAGAGATACTGATTCGAGTGGCTCAAAGGGATCGGATCGCAGACTCGTGAGAACGAGGGCGAGATCCCAAGAGGGCATGAGAGGGGGGCGAGATGGATTAATTCGCCTAGCACCCCTAAGGAACTGGATGACCAGGTTATGCTTTCCCACGGTGCCGCCAGCTACCGCGCTATGATAAGCGGAGATGGCGGCCACGTAAACCTTGAGAGTGGAGGGCGACAGCCTGCTGTCCAACTTCTCTTGAAGGAAAGAGAGCACAACACTAATCTGGCAATTTCGGGGGTCTTCTCTGCGAGAGACGCACCATTCAGTGAATAGACTCCACTTCAGGGCGTAGGCGCGCCTCGTGGAGGGGGCTCTAGCCTGAGTGATGGTATTAACCACCGCAGTCGGTAGGTTACCTAAGTCTTCCTCGCGTCCAGGGACCACACGTGGAGGTTCCAAAGATCGGGGCGAGGGTGCCAGATGGTGCCCTGTCCCTGAGAGAGTAGGTCCTCTCTCAAAGGGATCCGCCAGGGGAGGGCCGTCGCGAGGAGTGAGAGCTCTGATATCCAGGTCCGGTTGGGCCAAAGGGGCGCAACTAGCAGAACCTGTTCCTCGTCCTCCCTGACCTTGCACAGAAACTGCGCGAGCAGGCTCACTGGGGGAAACGCATACTTGCGCATGCCCCGAGGCCAGCTGTGGGCCAGTGCATCCGTGCCGAGAGAGCCCTCGGTCAGGGAAAAAAACAACTGGCAGTGAGCGTTCTCGGGGGAAGCAAACAGATCGATCTGGGCCTCCCCGAATCGCGCCCATATCAGCTGAACAGACTCGGGGTGGAGTCTCCATTCTCCAGGGCGTAACAGCTGTCGTGAGAGCGCATCGGCTGCACGATTGAGCGTGCCTGGGACGTGAATGGCGCGCAGCGATTTCAGCCGCGGGTGACTCCAGAGGAGCAGACGGCGGGCGAGCTGAGACATGCGGCGAGAGCGCATACCCCCCATGCGGTTGATATACGCCGCCGCCGCCGTACTGTCCGTCCTGACCAGCACGTGTTGCCGCTCCAGCACCGTGACGGCGGCTGCGGATGCCATATGCCCCAGGAGCCTCTGAAAGAACTTCAGTGGGACCACTAGTTTGCTGTCGAGCTCCCTCAGACAGTTCAGCAACAGGCGAGCGCGTTCCTCGGAGAGGTGCGCTACCATGGTGATCGAGTCCAGCTCCATCCCGAGAAAAGAAATCCTCTGCACGGGGGCGAGTTTGCTCTTTTCTCGGTTGACCTGAAGCCCCAGTAGGCGGAGATGCCGAAGCACCTCGTCCCTGTGCATAATCAATTGCTCCCGCGAGTGGGCTAAATCAGCCAGTCGTCGAGATAACCGAGTATGCGAATGCCCGCGAGCCGAAGGGGCGCTAGGGCACCCTCCGCGAGTTTGGTGAAGACCCGCGGAGACAGAGAGAGCTTGAAGGGGAGGACCTTGTACTGCCACGCTCGACCCTCGAACGCAAACCGCAGAAATTGGCGGTGGCGTGGAAGAATGGAGACATGGAAATACGCGTCCTTCAGGTCTATGGCTGCAAACCAATCCCGAGGACGAACGCATTGGAGAATGCGCCTCTGCGTGAGCATTCTGAACGGCAGCTTGTGCAGACAGCGGTTCAAAACGCGCAGATCTAGGATTGGCCGTGACCCACCGCTCTTTTTGGGTACAATGAAGTATGGGCTGTAAAACCCACTCTCCATCTCGGCTGGAGGAACCAGCTCGATTGCACCCTTCGCCAGGAGGGCAGCAATCTCCTCTCGCAAGACAGGGGCGGACAGGGGGTTGACCCTGGAGAAATACACGCCCGTAAACTTGGGGGGCCGTTTCGCGAACTGAATTGCGTAACCGAGTCTGATTGTGCGTATGAGCCACCGCGAGGGGCTGGCCCGCGCTAACCAGGCAGGCAGAGCCCTCGCTAATGGAGTCATCGCTACAATCGCTGACGTACCAGCGGTGGGGCAGCGCGGAGTGGGTGTGCTGATCCGGGAAGCACGAGGGTCCCGCGGAAGAGCTGGAGGAGAGCGATTCGCTCTGGCTCCGCACCCTGACTCCGGAGAGGGGGCTGGAGGGCTGAGGGAAGGGAGACCGTCCCCCCAGCGCTCGTGAGCCACTGGCGAAGCACGTAGAGTCTGCGAGCCGGAAGGCAGCGCGTCCCGGACTGGCAGAACTCGTGCAGTCACATCCGGGGAAGGGAAAAAGTGCTCTTTTACTGATGTTTTGGTGGCACTGAAAAGTACCGTTGTTATCGGGGCCCCGCCCTCCAGCGGGGAAAGAGCAAGTTTCCTCTTCTCCGGATGGCCTGTCTCAGGGACGCTTCGCGGTCCGTTTACCGGACTTAACGGCGCCCTGGGCAGGAGGGGCTGCCTGCTTTCGAGGTGAACGCCGCGCCCGCGCCCTCGGCGAGGAACAGCGGAGGTGGATGGCTCGGCGGGCGGAGCGGGCTTACGGCCACGCCGATAGATGACATTGCCCATCGCATCCGACTGCTCTTTCACCGCCTTGATTTCCTGGGTGAATTCACCGACGGTGTCGCCGAGCAGGCCAGCCTGGGATATGGGCGAGTCAAGAAAGCGAACTTTGTCAACGTCGCGCATATCGGCCAGGTTTAGCCAGAGGTGGCGTTCCTGAACCACAAGTGTGGACATCGTCCTCCCCAGCGCACACGCGGCGGACTTAGTAGTCCGAAGAGCATAGTCGGTCGCGGTGCGCAGCTCATGTAATAAGCTTGGGTTGGACCCGCCCTCGTGCAGCTCGGCCAGCGCCTGCGCTTGGTAGCGCTGGTAGGTGGCCATCGCGTGCAAAGCAGAAGCAGCCTGGCCCGCAGCCTTATAAGCTCTGGCTCCGAGGGAGGCAGACAACCTACAGGCTTTGGACGGGAGGCGGGGCAAACCCCGCCACGTAGAGGCGCCGCGCGGACAAAGATTGACCGCGATAGCGCGCTCCACTGACGGGATCGCCTCATACCCCCTGGCAGCTCCGCCGTCAAGGGCGGTGAGGGCGGAGGCACTCGCAGCACGGGCAGAGAAAGGTGCCCTCCAGGACTGCGTGAGCCTACTGTGCACTTCCGGGAAGAAGGGGACGAGAGGCTTCGAAGGCTTCGCCTTCTGGTCCTCTACGTAGCACCCATCTAGTCAGTCCGGCCGCGGAGCTGGGGGATAAACCATCTCCAACCCCACGGCCGAAGCAGCCCGGGAAAGCACGGCTAACATGTCCGCTTCAGGATCCGATTTGACAGCGCTCACCTGCCCGGAGGGGGCGAGCGGGTCCGGATCTTCGTCGGACAGTGAAAGCCCACCCTCCGATGCCGCGGAGGACATCTGATCTCCGGTGTCAGCGAGTGTGAGAGCTACCATCTGGTTAGACGGATCACTCTCACCACCCGAAGCTTGGATGGAGCGCCGTGAGGAGCGAGAGGTCCGCGAGCCCGTGGGCGGCGGATTAGCTCCCGCTGAAACCCTCAGATCTGCCCGAGCGCCCGCTGCTTTTTTAGAGCAGGAGGCAACTGGGGTGGCTCGCTCTCTTGCGAAAGTTAGCCGCGATCTTAGCTGTGCAACGGTCATGGCATCGCAATGACGACATGAACCGCCCGCGAGCACCGCATTAACATGCTGGACCCCCAAACATGCAATGCAGTGATCGTGTCCATCATCCGGAGACAGGAAACCCCCGCATCCAGAAACGCACAGTCGGAGCGCCATCCTGAAAAGGACGTGCTGCACGACTGTGTTGCTCTTTTAGGAAAGTTGCAACTATACGCACCGCTCTGGAGGACCGGACCCAAAGAACCGCAGGCAAGGGAGTAACCCAGCTCGACCGTCTGCCACCGCGAAGACCCACTCTGGACCGGGAGACACACTCGTTCGCTCTGAAGTGCTGATCAGCAAGAGGAACCCTCATCGACTCACTCAGAAAGGATCTGAAGATGTCGCACACCTGCGCAAGCTTACGCTGCCAATTAATTTCATTCATTGGCCCGTTCAATACTCTCCAGATAAGCGGCTTCTGATCCGAATCCTCCCATTCATGGCACTGAAGTTCCCCAACCGAAGGGGAACTGAGCATTTCACTAGCAAACAGTTAGCAGTTTTTTTTTTACAGAAAATAGTTAAACAGAGCATCTACTGCGTGAGAATGAGAGATTAATGATCTACTTTCACATTCGCTTGTGGATAGGGAAACCTTTATGCACAGACATCAATTAGTCTATAAATAATTTATTTTGTTTGTTAAGCGCAAAGATTTGTTTCAAAACTCTTTCTAAATTCAGTTCTAATTTCCAGCAAACAAATAAATGAATAACAATAACAAAGTGTGCTCAAAAACCTAAATTATATCCTAAAACATTAAGAGCCTCTGAACTCTTAATCCGGGCCTGATATCTGGCTATATTAAACAGTCTGAAACAGGTCTAATAATAGCTGGAAACGTGGCTAACGGGGAGTTTGGTGTAAGATCACTTTCATTAGGCTAACACACCCAATATTGAACATTAATCATTAAACACTTTAAAAAGAGCCACAGATAATAATAGTGTACATGTGTATATGTGAGACAGTTAAGAGTGTTATAGTGAAATGACAACAGCTTTCATTCTGTACGATTAGCTTGTCTGTATGAGAATGTTTCATTAATCACACATGAACATGGTCATGGATTGATGTTTACGCTCATATCTGCGCTCGTTTCTACATTGCATTAATAAATGAGGCCCGTTGTGTTTGCATCTCTGTCTCTCTGTTCTGGGGATTATAGTTTTGCCATGTCTGCCATCTTGTTCCTTGGATTATTCTAAGTCTGCTCTGATCTTCACCTTGTCTTTGGGAATTTTATTGAATAGATGCTGAACATCAATCCTCTGGTTTGTGACTAATAACTGTATATGACAAAGAGGATATTTCACTACCAGAGTGTTTTCAGGTGCATTATCTAAAGTCATAAACAGCAGATAAATGTGTAATGGTCAGATATTTGTCCTTATCAGGAGTATAGATGAAGACATTCAGAAGAGTCTGAACATGATATAACACTGCTCTTGTGTTTCTTATCTATCGAGCCTTTAAAGTGTTGTGTAAATATAATAAAATGTTCTAACAAATCCTAAAAGTCCATAATTGAGCAGTAATGTACAACACAACATACCTTTGTGCAGATGATGGTGTTTCCTCACTGAAGTTTGGTGGATGACCTTCTTTAGAGCAGTCACTCTTCAGAGACACAGAGCTGGACACACATGATCCTGATCTCACACTGAACACACAAACACACCAGAGGAATAAACTGCAGGACAAACTTCAGTCTCCTTTACAAGAGTTTATCAGACAAATATGAGTTTGTTCAGTTTAATTCAGCACAAACTAATAGTTGACTGAAGGTCTGTCTGATCAGGTCACCAGATCGAGCTGTCTGTAATCTAGAATGATCTAAACACATTTGCTGAAGCTGTAAACTGAAGCTTTGTCCATCATTTGATCAGGCAATAGCAACACAAATAAGTGCATTGTTGTTGGTCTTTGTTGTTAAGAGAAAGTGTTGAAATAATGGTGTAAAAACAGAGTCAATACCTGTGTTTCTCTGAGAGAGAGTCCTTTACTCGCTCCTCTGCCATACTGCAGCTAAAACACCAATGCAGACATTAGCAGAGCTTTCAGGAAACAATCAGCCGCTGACCATCACCTGGAGATGACAATATACTGAGATGAAGAACAGCACACTTTATAGCAATCAATGCTCACTTCACTAACAACACCGCACTCAAACAGACCCGATAGTCATGTCACAGCATTCACATGCAGAAATAAAAAAAAAAAAAAATATATATATATATATATATATATATATATATATATATATATATATATATATATATATATATATATATATATATACACACACACACACACACACACACACACACACACGCAGGGCTTGACATTAACTGTTTTCATCACCAGCCACTTTGGCTAGTAGATCTCCAACATTACTAGCCATTCACCATGTTCACTAGCCATGATTTTGTTGTAGGATAATATATTTTAAATGCATAAATCTGACTTTGACATGCTGAAATGACTTGATCTAGATTGTGTGTGATGTCCACATGCATTTCACTGTTCTCTGTGTTGTGTATGACCTTGCTTGATGTGCGTGAGCAAATGGGTTGTAGTGTAGCACCAGGCCCAGATTGGCTAATCGGGAGAATTCCCGGTGGGCCGGTATGTTTTTTGGCCGAGGGCCGGTGTCTCTAGCTGCTCGCACTCTCAGCAGTCGCACTTTTTTTCATTTGTTTATTTATTTGAGCATCACCTCACTCTTTTATTCATTATTTTGCTGCAGCTCTGCTCTTATTCTTTATTTTCTCGCAGCCCCATGGGGAAAATGCAGCCTGCAGGTTAATGACGTAACATCATTCCACCCCAAACAGCGGCACCTCAGTGAAAGACTTTGAATAATTATTATTAATGAATATTACACTTGCTCAATGAAGATCTGCTGGTTCACTAGATTACAGTGTTTCTCCATTGGTTTGACTTTTTTCTTGAAACAGAAATGACATTCTCAAAACTCTAAGATCATTTGGCAAAACACTACAGCTCACTTACAAAAGCTCATATCTTTCTCAAAACAGTTCACTCGTGTGTCAAAACTAAATGATCTTCTCATTTAAACAGTCAGTGCCCCAAAAACACTTCGTCCCTTCAGCATTGTGTGAGCACTGCAAGTCAAAATGTTCAGATGTTCGGTCATCATGGCAAAGCACCACTAAAACATCCCTCATGTCCACCTCACAGTCTCAGCCCAGTCCTTCACTGACAATGCTTACTGTACTGTTTCTGTCCAGCCGACAATGTTTAAAACTGAAAACAGAAACAGGATATTAGGGTACGAGTAGCCTCCAAGGTTTGATGTCATTGCACTCATACTGCCAGGGAAACGGTCACTCCTTTATTATTTTAATGATCAAGCACACACAAAGCATCTTCCATATATCAGAGCAAAAAGAGTAGAGAGCTGTAATAAACTGTCATCAAATGCTCCAAGCATTCACCTGCTGTATGGTGTTCATGCTGTTATGGTCTTGACTGATTTGGACAATTGAACAGACTATTGTGCATGTGATGACTTATACAGTGTAATAATCATGACACGTTTTGGAGAGAAAGACCATTAGACTGAGAATTACAAATCAGTTTAGATCAACTAGATCTCTTCACTTGGAAACTGTCGGCTATCTGTACTTAATCATGTGCAAAGATGAACTTAGACATTTGCAATTTGATGAAATGAATGAGAAATTCAGCTCTGCTGTGAACAATTGCCAAGTGGTTTGGAGGTTTGTCCATGTTGTTTTGAGAATGTAATTCCTGTTTCAGGAAATGAGCCAAACCAAAGGAGAAAAACTGAAATAAATCTGACATACCTTGATCAGAAATCTAAAAAGGAGAGTAAATGCTGAAGCCATTGTGGTCCAGTGGTCAGCACGTTTCATTATGATGCCGCTGACCGGAGTTCAAACATCACCAGAGTCATTTATTTTCATTTTTATTGCTAAGACATGTAATACTGTTTGGGTTACTTATATAGGTGTACATATTTTATTTTTTGTGTGACCACCGTTATAAAGGACTGGATATCTATAAAGAGTTCAGCACAGAATATATATTCAGATATTGCAGGAAAGGACGTTGTGCTGTTGTAAAGAATAGTGTTGGAGATTTAGCTCCCCTTTAATCTTAAAAGCAGCTGTGTCCTTGAAAAGACGTGATCGTGTCATTAGAAACTGAACTGGAAATGACCTGATTTTAATATAGTCAGTCGTGAACTGAGGTGGGCCGGTCTAAGGCTTGAAACTCAGGGCTGTAAAGGAGTCCCACTCCGGCCTTGTGTAGCACTGCAATTAGTTTCTATTATACGTGACTTTACAGGACTCAAAATTAAGCACTTACCAAATGTATCTCTTACCACAACAAAAATAATTATTTCTTAGCCATAAATTTAAAATAATGTGTCAAAACAAGCTCAATATAGCTGTAAACATGCTCTTTTTATTTAACAAAACTTTTCTTTAATTGTCCAGGCTAAAGGTCCCAGATCACCAGTTAACCTAACAGCGAGTTAATCTCCTATTATATATATATATATATATATATATATATATATATATATATATATATATATATATATATATATATATATATATGTCTTGCGTTCCTAAGTAACCAATCAGCTGGGTGCTGCGGAGTGCGCGCCTCTTTGCGCAGGCTTCACTCATGGGGAACAAATAGCATTTTAAAGACATGGCACAACATTGCACCTCGTCCAAAGTGCGACAGGCTTTACACTTTGCATTGTACAAATATCAGACGGTCCTTTTTGCAGTATGGCAAATAAACATATTAAAATTGTAAAGCAAAATGTGCTGCAATAACAATGAATGGAGCTGTCAACACATCAGCGAGTTCTAAGAGTTTCACTCCTGTTACACTAATGACAGCTGGATGAGCTCTGCAGTGGACCTCTTACTCACATTGGTTCATAACTGGATGATTAAAAAAACTAAATTGTATACACCCTGAGTAAAACCACTATAGCCTATAAAAATTATAATGTATCTATTTGTGTTATGTTATAGAGCTAATTAATTATTAAATATTAAAATGTATTAGTACTCTGTATTTAATGGAACTCAACATATCTGATCAAATTTTAATACTCTAAATATAAATGCATTTTTTTCAAGATGTTCCACTTTTTTCCCATATTTATTTGTGTAATTTAAATGTAATGTTCAGTATTATTATTAATAGAACAAACTGGTATGAACATTTTAAAGTCAGCAAAGCTTCTAAAATTAAGCAAAGTAAAACTTGTGGCTCTTTGAACTTGAATACCCAATTCTAGATTGCATTTAGGAAATTTTTTTTTTATCAGTGTAAGTCAGGATTTTGACCTGAGTAAATTATAATGTGCACAAAAAAAGGAATAAAAATAAACAAAACACACTGAACCACTACAGCCTCTGTTGTAGTATTGCTAGTTACAACAGTACAGTTAACTGTTAACAGGCTGATGAATGACAAAACTCTTTAAAACTTTAAAGCTTTAAATCTTTAGATACATTTAGACTCTCAGCTGTAAGGGTAAATACAGAAGAGTCTAGCTGTGCATAGGCTGAAAAAAAGCATAAAAATGGCATGTAATGACTCGAACACAAAATATGGCTTGATGGAATCCAGGGAAAGAAGACCACAATAAACACTGCGCATGAAGATTTGATCAATATATTGAAGCACTGAAACCATGTCAACTCAACTAACATCTTACAAAAATTAATCCAGATAATGAATAATATAAATTTATTGAATAATATATAATAATATAAATGTATTGAATAATACAATTTTAAAAAAATTAAGTACAGTTGTTAATTTGAGGGGGTGGTGTGATTTTTATTTTTTGGGGGTCCCCGAAAGAATTCGCCCAACACAAAGGGGCCCTCAGCTGAAAAAGTTTGAAAACCCCTGAGTTAATGCACTGAGAGTCAACAAGAACTAACAGAGAACAACTTTACTGTCATCAACTAACATGAACAGATCAATAAATACTGGAATAAATGTGTTTTTATTGTTCAGTTCAAGTCAAATCATGAAGAAGAAGAAGATCAGAAGAGCAGAAACAAACGTCACACTTCATTTCTCCTTTATTCATTGAGCTGCTGGATTTCTCTACAGTTGATTCAAGATTTGACAGAGATTCAGACAGGATTCAGACATTTCCATGTTCATCATGACATTCTAATATCAGCAGTGGATTTGACATTGACTTTTATTATTTGTGCTCAAACAACAGAGAAACAATGAAGAAGATCAACCTGTAGACAAGAATGAGCTGATCTGAACACAGCAGCATCCTGGAGGACACTTCATCAACATCAATGATGACACTGATGAAGACTGAGACACACACACACACACACACCACACAAATCACACGCACACACACACACACGCACACACACACACACACACACACACTCTCTCTCTCTATCTCTCTCACACACACACACACACACACACACACACACACACGCACGCACACACGCACGCACGCACAAAAACACACACACACCTCTCACACACACATACACAAACGCACTCTCCCTCTCGCTCTCTCTCTCACACACGCACGCACACACAGAAAGAGAGACACACACACACACACGCACATGGGCGCGCACAAAACACACACAGCAGTAAACATGCATACACAGCAGTGAACATACACCCACATACACACACACACACACACAAAATTTAACATGCACAAACACACACTCTTTCTCACACACACACACACATACATACACACACACTCTCTCTCTCTTTCTCTCACACGCACACACACACACAAACACACCTCTCACACACACATACACAAACGCACTCTCCCTCTCGCTCTCTCTCTCTCACACACACACACACAGAAAGAGAGAGACACACATATGCACACACACACACACACAGACAGACTCTCACACACACACGCACACACACACGTACATGCGCGCACACAAAACACACACAGCAGTAAACATGCATACACAGCAGTGAACATACACCCACATACACACACACAAAATTGAACATGCACAAACACACACTCTTTCTCACACACATATACACACACACATGCATGCATACACACACACACTCTCTCTCTCTCTCTCTCTTTCTCTCACACACACAAACAGACACACAAACAAACACATGCTCTCACTCTCTCTCTCACACACACACATACACACACACATATACACACTGCTGCTGACTGCTCCTGCAGAGGATTCTGGGTAAATCTCTCGTCAGTCTTCAGCTCAGTTTCACTGATGATCCAGAATAAACAGCAAACCCAGGCCAGAGCGGCTCAGTGAATGTGGTCTGGACTGAGTGGATGAGGCTCATTGTGTCTCTATAGATGTTGTAGAAGATCAGAGTTCCTGCACCGTGATCCACAAACACTCCTATTCTACTGCTGAGCGGCTTCACTGGGAGATCAGTGCGAGTGTTATTGTGCCAGAATACGAATCTGGAGGAAGAGCAGAACAAACTCCAGGACTGAGCGTTAAATCCTAACACACACTCAACACCTGTTCCCTTCCTCCTGATGCTCTTATATGATACTGATATCCACACACCAACTCCACTCCAGTCAATCTCCCAGTAACAGCGTCCACACACACTCTCTCTGCACAACACCTGAGTATAATAATCAAATCTGTGTGGATGATCAGGATACGGCTGATTCTCCTCCACACTCTTCACCTCTCTGTTCTCCTCAGACAGAATGAGTTTAGTGTGTGCTGTGTTTGGATCCAGAGTGAGGAAACAGACATCTGAACACAAGAACACACACATTTATAAACACAGCTGTGTGTGTGTGTGTGTGTGTGTGTGAGAGAGAGAAAGAGAGTGTGTGTGTGTGTGTGTGTAAGAGAGATAGAAAGGGTGCGTGTGTGTGTTTGTATGAGAGAGAAAGAGAGAGAGAGAGAGAGAGTGTGTGTGTATGTGTGTATATATATGCATGTATGAGCGTGTGTGTGAGAGAGAGACAGAAAGAGAGAGAGTGTGTGTGTGTGAGAGTGTGTGTATGTAAGTGTGTGTGTGTGCATGTTTGAGCATGTGTGTTTGTGAGAAAGAGTGTGTGTGTGCGCATGTGTGTCTGTTTGTTTGTGTGTATGCATGTGTCTGAGTGTGTGTGTGTGTGTGTCAGTGAGAATGAGCTTGTGTGTGTATGTTTGCGCGAGTGTGTGTGTCTGTGTGTGTGGGTGCTTACATGTGTGCCTGTGTGGGAGAGAGAGTGTTTGTGTCTGTGTGTGAGTGTGTGTTTGTGTGTGAGAGAGACTGTGTGTGTGTGTAAGAGTGTGTGCATGTGTGTAAGAGTGTGTGTGTGTGCATGTGTGTCTGTTTGTTTGTGTGTGTGTGTGTGTGTGTGTGCGCGTGTGAGAGAGAGAGAGTGTGTGTGTGAGAGAGAGAGTGTGTGTGTGTGTTTGAGGGAGAGTGTGTGTGTGTGTATGTGTGTGTGTGAGAGAGAGAGAGAGAGAGAAAGAGAGTGTGTGTTTGTGTAAGAGAGAGAAAGGGTGTGCGTGTGTGTGTTTGTATGAGAGAGAAAGAGAGAGAGAGAGTGTGTGTGTGTGTGCGAGTGTGTGTGTGAGAGATAGAGTGTGTATGTATGTGTGTGTGTGTGTATGTGCATGTATGAGCGTGTGTGTGAGAGAGAGACAGAAAGAGAGTGTGTAAGAGTGTGTGTATGTAAGTGTGTGTGTGTGCATGTTTGAGCATGTGTGTTTGTGAGAAAGAGTGTGTGTGCGCATGTGTGTCTGTTTGTTTGTGTGTATGCATGTGTGTGTTTGTGTGTGTCTGTGTGAGTGAGAATGAGCTTGTGTGTGTGTGTGTATGTGTGTTTGTGTGCGAGAGTGTGTGTGTCTGTGTGTGTGCATGCGTACATGTGTGCCTGTGTGTGAGAGAGAGTGTTTGTGTCTATGTGTGTGTGTTTGTGTGTGAGAGAGACTGTGTGTGTGTGAGAGAGAGAGAGTGTGTGTGTGTGCATGTGTGTCTGTTTGTGTGTGTGTGTGCGTGTGAGAGAGTGTGTGTGTGTGTGTTTGTGTGTGTGTGCGTATGTGTGTGTGAGAGAGAGAGAGAGTGTGTGTGTGTGTGTGTGTGCTTGAGAGAGGGAGAGTGTGTGTGTGTGTGTGTGTGTGTGTGTGTGTAGTCCTACATTTGAGTGGTCCTGCTGTAATCCTCGTGTGTCCTCCATGATCCAGACTGTAAACACACACAGATGGAGAGAATGAGCTGTTTAATTTCCCCCTCAGCTAATAAGCTAAAGCTAGCACTGAGCTGCTCAGCTACACGCTCCAAACTCTTGAACTAAAACACACAACACTTGTTGGTTGAGCCGGGATGCACAATGAATGTAACACAGTGCGTTCTTTTCCTCTGCTGTTGGTGAAGCGAGCGCAGATACTGCTCATGTTGATGGAGACACCCTGCTGCAACATTCATTTATTACAGTGATCACACTTAGCTTTGCCATCGTTCTTCAGCACATGCAGCCTTTGAGCACATGTTGCAGTCCATCTCTAAACTATGTTCAGATTATTAAAGCTGCTCGCCAGCGCCCAACTTCCTGACAGATTAGCAAGTGAAAAATACACATGTGTGCACAGAGAAGAGGAATCCAGATGTTGATTTTAGAACAAGAGTCTGAACATTAATCCAAGTGTCTGATTCCAGAATCTGAATCCATCTTCAATCCCCAACCCTATTCCTGACCTGATATTGTAGGATTCTTCAGCAGAAATGGAGGAAGAAGTTTCTCTGCTCAGCTCAAATGCTGAAACTGTACAGTGTGTCCCGCTTAATGTCACTGTAACTGAGCCAATACACTCCAACATTTACAGAGGAGATTCATTTCACACTCAATGATTTGCTCTTCATAGACATGACTGGAATACTCTACAAGCTGTATCTTCTGTCTGTCCTCACCCCATAACCCTCACAGAAAACTGAAGCTGATCACAAAAGAGCTTTCTAGTGTCTTTTTAAAGCCATTCAGTGTAAAAGCACAAGGCCAGTGCTGCTCCACATACTTGAGTTTGTCCAGTGTGTAGTTTGGATCCTCCAGTTGTTCAGAGAGCAGCTTGACTCCTGAATCTCCTGGATGATTGTAGCTCAGATCCAGCTCTCTCAGGTGTGAGGGGTTTGAAGTCAGAGCTGAAGACAGAAAACCACAGCCTTCCTCTGTCACCATACAGCCAGACAATCTACAAACACAGCAATAGTCCACATCACACAGTTGGACAATCACACATCTCTTTGTGTTGTGAAGATGCTGACTGCTGTTTCTGCTCATGTTAACAGCAGTGATGAACACACACATCCTGATTAGCTCTCCTTATTGATCACATCAGCACACACACTCACACACTCAACAAGGACTCGACATCATCTATAGAAGTGTACAGAGCAAAGACATTGTTCATAATACACCACATCAAGCTGTAAAGTCTGCTTTGAGGAGGAAGAAGACACACTTGAGCTCAGAAGATCATCTTAAAGTCATGTATAAAACACAACAGGAAATGAGCTGATTTCATCATTTATATTGTGATTCTGTTGTGGACTAAAACAAAATGAGCTCAGACAAACACAAAGCCGCTCTCTTCATGTGTTCATCACCTGACCCACAGTCACATTCACACTGATGGAGCATTAGGGGACTTTTATTCTGTCAGGAAAGAAACACCTGATCAATAATCATGAGCGCTGACTCTCCTTCCCACACAGCCTTTCTGACAGAAGATCTTCAGTCAATATATTGCTTCATGTGAATGAGTAATCAGGGTTATTTTCAGATGCATGTGTAGTAAATACATCAGTTCACCAGGTCTCTTACAGTAAACTGCTGAATACATGCTTATAGTGTGTCTTCATATTATTGTAGTGGTTTAGATTAGTGGTCTTCAACCCCCAGGCGGGTGCTGGTGCGTGGATCAATCAGTACCGGCCTGAACAAGAATGAATTATCTTTAAGTTGGCAGATGAAAAAGCTGCATTTAAACTGGATTTGTGGGGACGGCGCGTGAACGTTCGAGGTTACTAAAGTAACCCTTCGTTCCCCGAGGAGGGGAACGGAAGCACTATAAGTGGATTTGATTGTAAAATCCACGCATTGGGAGGTTCGGTTCAGAAGCTACTCGTCTGAAAGAGTATTGAACGGGCCAATTAAGAATGAATTGGCAGCGCAAGCCTGCGCAGGTGAGCGGCATAAGCAATCAACTGAGTATATAAGCTCACCTGGACGCAGACGCTATCCTTTTTAAGCTGAAGAGACTTTCAACAGCTAAGGGACAGTCATTATGGCGACGGAGTATAGTGCTTCCGTTCCCCTCCTCGGGGAACAAAGGGTTACTTTAGTAACCTCGAACGTTCCCCTTCGGGGGGAACTTCAGCACTATAAGTGGATTTGATTGTAAAATCCACGCATTGGGAGCCCATTGAAAGCGCCATAATGACTGCACCTTACCAACACCCCCGATGAGGAGATAGTCAAGCAAGCGTGACGCACCCACATCATGGGGGGCGCGGTCCTCCAACGTGTCCCTGGCCCTAATTTATCGTACTTCAACAGAAGTTTTACGGATTTATATATATTTTTTGGGAAGTCGTGAGCATCTAGATAATTCTAGGAAAATACGACAGTACGTTGGGAAGCGTGCAATCCCGATAGGGAGGACGCTGCGGAGGCCATCCGTTACCCAAGGGGGGATAGATGGCAGAATTTACATATGGACTAGCCCTAAAAAGGGGGAGTACGCATAGCAAAAGAGTGGTTAGCGGGGAGGGAAGACACGGGTCCGCCCAGGGGGGGGGGACTTAACCGTGGCTGAATAAGCATATGGGATCGCCTAGTGGGGACCACGCATAGCAGGCACCTTTACCCAAAACGCGGGCTGACCAGCGGGCAGACCTACAACGTAGTGGGCCAGCAAGTGACTCCTCCGCTGAGTCAGTGCTGGGGGCCACGGAGGAATCTGCAGGGCTCACCTGACGGGGAACTTTACTGACAGATAAAAAGGCGCACGTATCTCCATGTTAGGGAAAATGGAGCAGCAAGCGTGTTTCAACACCCTACCGAATTGTTTCCTCAATCACCAAGGGTTACCTAATACCCTTGAGGAAACCGGCTCCACTCGCAGATTGTAAAACCTTGCAAATGTGTTGGGTGTCACCCAGCCCGCAGCTCTACAGATGTCTGTTAGAGGGGCGCCGCGTGCGCGCGCTCGAGAGGATGCGAAGCTCCGAGTGGAGTGCGCACGCGCTCTCGGGGGACGCGGCTCATCTCGGCTCTGATAGTGAAAGAAAGGCATCCACAATCTAGTGGGAACTTATTTCGGTACGGCACTTCCCTGCTGCCGACCGCTATAACAGACGAAGAGCTGCTCAGATGATCTAAACTCTGAGTGCGGTCCGGATAATATGCAAAACGCGAACTGGACAATAAAGAAGGGCTGGGTCTGCCTCCTCCGAGGGCAGCGCTTGCAGGCTCACTACCTCGTATTAAAACGGAGTGGTAGGAACCTTGGGCACATATCGCGGGCGGGGTCTCAGGACGTGAGAGAAGCCAGCCCAATTACAGGCACGAGTCACTGACCGAAAAATGCCTCCGGGTCCCCGACCCTCTAATCGATAATCAACGCGACCAGCAGAGCTGTCTTCAGGGACAGAAATATACTGAGTCGAGGATCGAAGGGATCTGACGCGGCTTGTGTAGCGAGGGCGAGATCCTAAGAGGGCATGAGAGGGGGCGGGGTGGATTAATTCGCTTAACGCCCCTGAGGAACCGGATGATGAGGTTATGCGTTTCCACGGTGCTGCCAGCCACCGCGTTATGAGAGCGGAGATGGCAGCCACGTAACCTTGAGTGTGGAGGGCGACAGCCTGCTCTCCAACTTCTCTCGGCGTAAAGAAAGCACAACGCTGATCTGGCAAATTACGGGGGTCTTCTCAGCGAGAGACACACCATTCAGTGAATAGACTTCACGTCAGGGCATAGGCGCGCTCGGGGAGGGGGCTCTAGCCCGAGTGACGGTATTAGCCACCGCAATCGGAGGTTACCTAAGTCTTCCTCGCGTCTAAAAATCTCTTCAAAGATCGGCGAGGGTGCCAGGTGGTGCCCTGTCCCTGAGAGAGTAGGTGCTCTCTCGAAGGGACTGCCAGGGGAGGGCTATCGCGAGGGAGAGCTCTGACATCCAGGTCCGGTTGAGCCAGAGGGGCGCAACCAGCAACCTGTTCCTCGTCCTCCCTGACCTTGCACAGTAACTGCGCGAGCAGGCTCACTGGGGGAAACGCGTATTGCGCGTGCCCCGAGGCCAGCTGTAAGCCAGTGCATCCGTGCCGAGAGCACTCGGTCAGGGAAAGAACAACTGGCAATGAGCGATCTCGGGGGAAGCAACAGATCGATCTGGGCTTCCCCGAATCGCGCCCATATCAGCTGAACAGACTCGGGGTGGAGTCTCCATTCTCCAGGACGCAAGGCTGCCGTGAGAGCGCATCGGCTGCACGGTTGAGCTTGCCTGAATATGAATGGCGTGCAGCGATTTCAGCCGCGGATGACTCCAGAGGAGCAGACGGCGGGCGAGCTGAGACATGCGGCGAGAGCGCATACCCCCTATACGGCTGATATACGCCACCGCCGCCGTACTGTCCGTCCTGACCAGCACGTGTTGCCGCTCCAACACCGGAAAAAAACGGTGGAGAGCGAGGAACACTGCCAACAGCTCCAGGCGATATGCCAATGCAACTGGGTACCTTTCCACAGGTCCGCAGCCGCATGCCCGCAACGCACAGCCCCCCAGCCCGTGTTGGAAGCGTCTGCTGAAACGACAACAAGACTGGACGCCTGTTCTAGAGACACCCAGGCCTGTAGGAACGAGGGGTCGCTCCAAGGGCTGAGGGCGCGGCGACACAGCGCAGTAACAGAGACTCGGTGTGCGCGTGCGAGCCATGCGCGTCTGGTGACTCGATCGTGAAGCCAGTGCTGAAGTGGTCTCATATAGAATAATCCGAGCGGCATGAAGCGGCTGCGGATGCCATATGCCCCAGGAGCCTCTGAAATAGTTTCAGTGGGACCACTATTTTACTGTCGAGCTCTCTCAGACAGTACAGCATCAGCTGAGCGCGCTCTCCGGAGAGGCGCGCTGCCATGGTGACCGAGTCCAGCTCCAGCCCGAAAGAAGAGATCCTCTGCACGGGGGCGAGTTTGCTCTTTTCTCGGTTGACCTGAAACCCCCACAGGTGGAAGTGCCAGAGCACTTTGTCTCTGTGCATAATCAACTCTGTGCATAATCAAAAAGAGGGCAAAATTCAGCCAGTCGTAAAGAAATTGAGTATGCAGATGCCCGCGAGCCGAAGGGGCGCTGAGGCACCCTCCGCGGGCTTGGTGAGGACCCGCGGAGACAGAGAGAGCCCGAAGGGGAGGGCTTTGTATTGCCAAGCTCGACCTTCAAACGCAAACCGCAGAAACTGTCGGTGGCGAGGAAGAGTGGAGACATGGAAATACGCGTCCATCAGGTCTAATGCTGCAGACCAACCCAGAGGACGAACGCACCGGAGGATGCGCTTCTGCGTGAGCATTCTGAACGGCAGCTTGTGCAGGCAGCGGTTCAAAACGCGCAGATCTAGGATTGGCCGTGACCCACCGCTCTTTTTGGGCACGATGAAGCGTGGGCTGTAAAACCCGCTCTCCATCTCGGCTGGAGGGAGCGGCTCGATTGCATCCTTCGCCAGGAGGACAGCAATCTCCTCTCGCAAGACAGGGGCGGACAGGGGGCTGACCCTGGTGAATACACACCCGTGACTTGGGGGGCCGTTTCGCGAACTGAATCGCATAGCCGAGTCTGATTGTGCGTATGAGCCACCGCGAAGAGCTGGCCCGCGCTAACCAGGCAGGCAGAGCTCTCGCTAATGGACTCATCGCTACAATCGCTGACGTACCAGCAGTGGGGCAGCGCGGAGTGGGTGTGCTGATCCGGGAAGCTCGCGGGTCCCACGGAAAAGCTGGAGGTGAGATATTTGCTCTCACTCCAAACCCGAGCTCCGGAGGGGAGGCTCGAGGGGTGGGAGAAAGGAGACCGTCCTCCCAGCGCTCGTGAGCCACTGGCGAAACGCACCGAATCTGCAAGCTAGAAAGCATAGCGTCCCAGACTGGCAGATTTCGGGCTGTCACATCTGGGGAAGTGAAAAGTGCCCTTTCATAATGTTTTCATGGCAGTAAAAAGTGCCGTTGGAAATGGGGCCCCGCCCTCCAGCGGGGAAAGAGCAAGTTCCCTCTTATCCAGATGGCCTGTCCCAGGGGCGCTTCGCGGTCCGTTGCCGGACTTAGCGGCGTTCTGGGCAGGGGGGCTGCCTGCTTCCGAGGTGCCCGACGCGCTCGCTTCGCCGGAGGCGTGTGCGGGGGCGGAGCAGCTCTTGTAGGCGGGCGCCTTCGGCGAGGAGCAGGTATGAATGGCACGGCGGGCGGAGCGGGCTACGGACCGCCGATAAGACATCACCCACCAACTGCTCTCTCACCGCCTTGAATTCCTGGGTGAATTCACAGACAGTGTCGCCGAACCTGGCTGGGGATATGGGGAAGTCAAGAAAGCGGACTTTGTCGACTTTGCGCATATCAGCCAGGGGTGGCGCTCCTGGACCACTAATGTGGACATCGTCCTCCCCAACGCACACGCAGCGGACTCAGTAGTCCGAAGAGCTAAGTCGGCGGCGGTGCGAAGCTCGTAAGCCTGGGTTGGACCCACCCTCGTGCAGCTCGGCCAGCGCCTGCGCTTGGTAGCGCTGGTAGGTGGCTATCGCATGCAAGGCGGAAGCAGCCTGGCCCGCAGCTATGTAAGCTCTAGCTCCGAGGGAGGTAGATAACTTACAGGCTTTGGATGGGAGACGAGGCGGACCCCGCCAAGAAGAGGCGCCGCGCGGATTTACCGCCATCGCGCACTCAACCTGAGGAATCGCCACATACCCCCTGGCTGTTTCACCGTCAAGAGTGGTTAGGGTGGAGGAACACGCAGCACGAGCAGAAAAAAGTGCTTTACAAGACCGCGTGAGCCTACTGTGCACCTCCGGGAAGAAGGGAACGCCCCTCTAGTCGGTCCGGCCGCGGAGCTGGGGGATAAACCATCTCCAACCCACGGCCGAAGCAGCCCGGGAAAGCACGGCTAACATGTCCGTTTCAGGATCCGTAGTGACAGCGCTCACCAGCCCGAAGGGGGCGAGCGGGTCTGGATCATCATCGGACAATGAAAGCCCACCCTCCGATGCCGCGGTGGACATCTGGTCTCCGGTGTCATCGGGCGTAAGGGCTACCATCTGTTAGACGGATCGCTTCCCCCGCCCGAAGCTTGGATGGAGCGCTTAGAGGAGCGGGAGGTCCGCGGGCCCGTGGGCGACGGATTATCTCTCGCTGAAACCCTCAGATCTGCCCGAGTGCCCGCTGCAGAGCAGGGGACAACTGGGGTGGTTCGCCCTTTCGCAAAGGCTAACCGCGATCTTGCGCAACAGTCATGGCATCGCAATGTTGACATGAACTGCCCGCGAGCAGCGCATTAACATGCTGGACCCCCAGACATGCAACGCAGTGCCCGCGCCCATCATCCGAGGACAGGAAACCACCGCATCCAGAAACGCACAGTCGGAGCGCCGTCCTGATAAGGACGTGCTGCACGACTGTGTTGCTCTTTCTGTGAAGTTTGCAACTTTATACGCACCGCTCTGGAGGACCGGACCCAAAGAACGCCAGGCAAGGGAGAAACCCAGCTCGACCGTCTGCCACTGCGTGTACACACTCTGGACCGTGAGAATGCTCTCGTTCGCTCAGAATCGCTGGTCACAGCAGGAGGAACCCTCATCGACTCGATCAGAAAGTCTCTGAAGCGAAAAGGATAGCGTCTGCTGGCGCCAGGTGAGCTTATATACTCAGTTGATTGCTTATACCGCTCACCTGCGCAGGCTTGTGCTGCCAATTCATTCTTAATTGGCCCGTTCAATACTCTTTCAGACGAGTAGCTTCTGAACCGAACCTCCCAATGCGTGGATTTTACAATCAAATTCACTTATAGTGCTGAAGTTCCCCCCGAAGGGGAACAGAGGCATATCGGACGTGTTTCAAATATTAGCGCGGATTTTGTGTGAGACTGAGCCTGCGCCCTCACTCACCAAGCTGCTGCACGATCACCAGTCTTCGCTGTTAAAGGAGTTTGAGAAACACTTTCGCATGTCGAGATGTACATGATACTGTATGTGTGTGCTGGCGCCCACGGGCTGTTTCACAGGCACATGCAAAGCTTGAAGGTAAACAAACAACGGCTTATCATAAGCATCTTATCGATAATTATGTATACGGTTGGCATTAAAGTGAACATATAAACGTTATGTGACTAATTTCTAGCAGCTAAATGTGTCTGGAAAAATATTCAAAGGCTTTTATTCTCATAAACCGCGCGGACGTGAATGCGTCTGACTGTTCTGATTAGCTAAAGCGGACGTCTCACGTCAGCACGTTCTAGACGTGCACGCGCTCTTTCCAGCAATCTTCCTTCTATGGACCATCTCGTTGCAAAGAAACAAGCTCAGGGCTCCCATTGATTTAGCGTTACTGATGTTATATTATGTTATATTGTTGGAGCAATGCGTTAATAAAGTTATTACTTCCTAATGTTATAATAGCATTGTAATGTTGGAGCAATGTGCTAATAAAGTTCCATATGAGTACACAGTGGATTCACGTTGACCGGTCCGCAGTTAGAAAAAGGTTGTGGACCACTGGTTTAGATAATATTAAGAGTGTCGTGAGACTTTATATGTTTAGAAGAAACTGCAAACTGAACAAACAGCAGAGCATGTTTAAACTTCACCAGGACACAACAGAAATAAATATAAAAATATAAAATATGAATAAATAATTCAGAGGTAATTCATTATAAAGATCCTTAAAATAAACTGATTCCTTTAACTTTAAGTCACATTTGGGTATATTGGAAAAAGAGAAGCTCTGAAAGTGCAACATTTCATAATAGACTAAGTAAAGCTTTTAAATATATTTATAGATAAACATACATTAGTAAAACTATGATTAAAATCACAACCCTGTAAATGTTTTGTTTTTTTCTTCTGCCAATCCACTGAATGGGGCTCCACATCAGGTAACCCAATATGAAACTGTATCTGTTGAGTGGAGAATCATTTACCTCAGTGTGTCCAGTTTACAGTGTTGACTGTTCAGTCCATCAGAGAGAAGCTTCACTCCTGAATCCTGCAGGTCATTGTTACTCAGGTCCAGCTCTCTCAGCACACAGTTTGAGGATTGTAGAACTGAAGACAAACTCTCACAGCACTGAACAGTGAGATTACACATGACCAGTCTGAGAAAGAAGAACACAGATTACATTAATGTGATCATGATGTGGTCAATGTGGAGAAGTATGGCGGCGACGTACGGCGGCAGGGCAGGAGCTGCAGGTACAAACACGGCCTGTTTTAAACAAAAAATTGATCTATTTGATTTCTTATTTAGATTCAGTCAGGGTCGAAATGTTGGCGATGTGATACAGAAAAGTGTTATCACTGGTTATATTATGGTACTTTTACTCCTGTCAACACGCTGCTGCTGGGAAACAAACACAAATCAGCGGTGGACAGGCACGCAAGCAGCTGTTACAACCTTTGATCTAAGAAGTCAGTTTACCTGTTTCTCTGTGATGTTAAATCAGGGAAAAGTGACTCCTCCAACAAAAGATTTACGATCGATAGAAAGAAGAAAACTATCTCATTTATTTCGGAGAACAATCAGCTACTTAGCCATCACGCTTCTTTTGGCGAGCGATGTCCATCAAAATCCGGGACCTAACGTTAATTTTAACAAAAACGACGCACAACTTTTTGGAATTAAAACACTACAGGGCAACATCAAACTACGGGCATACAATGAAATCAAGGATTTTCGACCATTCGAAACTGCAAACCACGAGAGACTACTATGGGATCCGCGTTCAAAGCCTAAAGGATTACTTGTTGGACATTTAAACATTAGAAGCGTTGTCTCAAAAACAGAGCAAGTGGAACAGTTACTTACGAACTCAAATCTTGATTTACTCTGCTTAACGGAAACGTGGTTGACCGAATTATCCCCAAAATCTGCATATCTCGTTCCGGGATATAAAGTCTTCAGAAAGGATCGACAGCTTGGAAAAGGCGGTGGATTGCTTATGTACGTGAAGGACGGCATTAAATGTAAGGAAATAGATTTTAATTCCGTAAAGGATATAGAATATATTGCTGTAACAGTTGTTTTATCTCAATGTATGTCATTTACTGTAATGGGTATATATAGACCTCCTTCATCGAAGAGTGGGTTTTATGATAATTTAAAAAATCTTATGAAAGAGCTCGACCCAAAAAAAGAATTAATATTGGTTGGAAATTTTAATATTAATTGGACTGAAAAGTTACATAGAAAAAAGCTTCAGGAAATAGTAAGCAGTTTTGACCTAGTGCAGTTAATTCAGGGACCTACTAGAATTACTTCATCATCTGAAACTCAAATTGACTTGATTTTTAGCAATAAACCAGAAAGAGTAACAAAGTCAATAAACTTATTAACAGGGATATCAGATCATAATCTTATATTAGTGGTAAGAAAACTAACAAAACATAGGTTTTTATATCAACAAGATAAAAGAAATGTGTTAAATGTTATACCAAAAAAGTTTAAAAATGTATTTGAAGAGGAAATCAAAAAAATAGATTGGATTGAGATATTATCTACAGATAATCTAGAAGATGCATCTGAGTGTTTAATGGCAGAAATTAATAAAACCAAAAGTAAATTTAGTAGAAATATCACCTTCTCTAAAAAAAGCAAAATTTACCTTGGTTAAATGAACAATTGTGGAAATTAATGAGACAGAGGGATCATGCCCTAAAGAAATCAATTAAATCAGGGTTAGCCCATGATAAAAGAACCTTTCAGCAACTGCGTAATAAAGTTGTAAAGGAACTAAGACAAGCAAAAGCAAAATTTTTTATTGATCTTATAAATAATGCAAAAGGGAATAGTAGGGAAGTATGGGAGAATATTAATAAAGTGCAAAAAAAGATAACTAATAATAAAGCCATTGAGTTACAATCTCAGGGACGTTTAATTCAAGGTAAGTATCAAATTGCTAGGTTATTTAATAATTTTTTTATAGATTCAGTCCAAGATTTAGCACAAGGATTTAGTTTTAGAAGACATTACATTACCAAATTATGATTTTACTGTTTTTAATATTTCTGAAGTATCTGAATCTTGTGTACAAAAATGTTTAAGTCAACTCAGGAGTTCTAGAGCTAAAGATGCCTTTGAATGAGACTTAGCATTTTTTAAAAAGTATGCAAATGTTTTTAATACACCTTTAACTCACCTTGTTAACTTATCAATAAGACAATCTTATGTTCCAAGTGCCTGGAAGTCAGCAGTAATAACACCCATATTTAAGACTGGAGATCCTACTAATGTGGTGAATTATAGGCCTATCAGTATTTTACCAACTGCCTCTAAAGTAATTGAAAAGGTTGTTTGTAATCAGCTGGTAGAGCGTTTAAATTTAGATAAATTTCCATTACACACTATGCAGTTTGGATTTAGAGCACGTCATTCTACGGAGACAGCAAACTGTTACTTTATAGAACAAATTAAATCCAGTCTAGATAGGGGTGGAGTTGTTGGGGCGGTCTTTCTTGATTTTTAAAAAGGCCTTTGATAATGTTAACCACAACATACTTTTTTTTTTTATTAATGTTTTATTTATACATTATGAAACATTACAAAAATTTACAAAGACATAATCATGTAACAATATGCAAATATACTGAAGAGTATTTTGAGCAAATAGTAATAATAAAAATAAATAAACAGTAATAAATAAAAATATGATAATAAAAATAAATAGATAAATAAAATAAAAAACAACAACACTAGTGCAATCTTATATACATAAAAAACAAGTCTACAATGTGTTGACCAGAAGTAGTTTCCCATAAAAGCTGGGCATTAGGGGGTGGGGACTCAATCAGAAGGAGCAGGGTCAAGCTGAAGAGTTTGGACATATTTGCGAAGGGGTTCCCATAAATTAATAAAAATAGTGCTAGTTCGGTGAAGAGAGTACCTAATTTTTTCTAATTTCATAAAATAAAGAACATTTCTTATCCAACAAGAGTGAGAAGGAGGGTGTGGGCTCTTCCAGTTCAGAAGAATTAATCGCCTAGCCAGAAGAGTTAAGAAAGCTACAAAGTCTACAAAATGAGAGGGTAAAGTGTGGTCGGGCGGAAGAACCCCAAATAAACCAATAATTGGACATGGTGGGATATCAACAGTGGTAATAGCTGATAGCGAGATAAATATTTGTCTCCAAAAGGAAAGCAGGGAAGGACAGGACCAAAACATATGAAATAAAGTAGCTGTACCAGAATGACACCTGTCGCACTCAGGGTCTATAGACGGATTGATGCGAGCTAGCCTGCTTTTGGACCAATGAGCTCTATGCACTACCTTGCATTGTATAAGCCTGTGACGTGCACAGATTGAGGAGGAGTTAACCCTGTTCAAGACCGCTTTCCATGTCTCCTCTGTAATCTCAATTCCCATGTCTTGAGACCAGGTGGTCCGTAAGTTATCAGAAGAAAATTGAAGATTAACAATTATATTAAATAATTTAGAAATTGAACCTTTAGCACAGGGATCTATGCCCAGTATTGTGTCTAGATCTGAAGTTGGCGGTGCATTTGGAAAGTTAACAAATTTTTTGCGCACAAAATCTCGAGTTTGTAAGTATCTGAAAAAATTGGATTTAGGGACATTAAATTGAGAGGCCAACTGACCAAAAGAGGCAAAAACACCGTCAATGTAAAGATCACCAAAAGAAGCCAATCCAAGATCTCTCCATGAGGCATAAGCACTGTCCAAGATAGAAGGGTAAAACAGAGGATTGGAGTGTATTGGGGATAATAAAGAGATATTATGAAAACCAAAATGGCGCAAAAATTGGGTCCAAATTTTGAGACTGTTTTTTACAATTATATTATTTGAATATTTAATTGGGGTCATTGTATGTGGGAGGCATAAAAGAGCAGCCAAAGAGGACGACTTATTGCACGAGACAGACTCAATGTGCAGCCAAGAGGGGGGATTCGCTAATTTGCATGAATGTAGCCAATATAGAGTAGAGCGTATATTTGCTGCCCAGTAATATATTTGGAAATTTGGAAGAGCTAGACCACCCAATTGTTTTGTTCTTTGAAGAATACTTTTACGAATCTTTGGGGTTTTTCTGTTCCAAAGAAAACTAGAAATAGAGCAATCAAGTGAAACAAAAAAAGATTTTGGAATAAAAATAGGAATACATTGAAATAAGTAAAGAAATCTAGGAAGTACATTCATCTTAATACAGTTAACCCTACCGATCAAAGATAAGGGGAGGAGAGACCATCGATTAAAATCCTGTGTAAGATTATTCACTAATGGGACAAAGTTGAGGTCAAATAAGTCCGAAAAGCTTTTTGTGACATTTATGCCCAAATATTTGAAACTTTGTAAGGAGGATTTGAAAGGTAGAGAACCTAATGGGTAATCCAAGGCTGCTGTATTAATAGGCATCAATTCACTTTTACTCAAATTTAATTTATATCCTGAGATCAGGCCGAAGTCTGCTAGCAATTTCAAAACCAAAGGAATAGAGGTACAAGGGTCAGACACGTATAACAAGAGATCATCGGCGTATAAAGACAGTTTGTGCTCCAACTCCCCCCTTTTTATGCCAGCCATTGCACTGGCTCTTAGAGCAATTGCCAACGGCTCAATGGCTATTGCAAATAGTAAAGGGGAGAGTGGGCAGCCTTGTCTAGTACCGCGACCAAGTGAGAAATATTTAGAATAATTGTTATTTGTTCGTACACAGGCCATTGGAGATGTGTATAAAAGTCTAATCCAAGTTATAATTTGATCCGGAAACCCAAATTTCTTCAGTGTGTAAAGCAGATATCTCCACTCGACTCTATCAAATGCCTTTTCAGCATCCATAGAAATAACTAATTCTGGAGATGCATTTGAAGAAGAAGAGTAGAGAATATTTAAAAGGCGTCTAATATTGTGAAAAGAGTGTCTATTTTTAATAAAACCTGTTTGGTCTGGTGAGATTATAGCTGGGAGAACAGTCTCTAAACGTCTTGCTAAAACTTTAGCTAATAATTTGACATCAGAACAAAGTAAAGAGATGGGACGATAGCTACTGCACTGGGAGGGATCTTTATCTTTTTTAAGAATAAGGGAAATAATAGCCTGTCGGAGAGAAGGAGGAAGGATACCTGAACTGTAAGACTCATTAAACATGTTAAGTAAAAGAGGAGACAATTTGTCAGAAAATGTCCTAAAAAATTCTGCGGGAAAGCCATCAGGCCCTGGGCACTTGCCACTCTGCATGAAATTTAGAGCAGTCTTAATTTCTTCCAATGCAAGTGGAGCTGCCAAATTAGAGGAGATATCAGAATCAATACAGGGTAATTTTAGAAATTTGAAAAAAGTGTCAAATTGAGCCTCTTCGACTATATTTTCCGAAGTATATAAAGAGGCATAACCACAACATACTTTTATCTAAATTATCAAGGTTTAATTTTTCTGTTAACGCATTATCATGGATGGAGTCATATTTAAAATCAAGAAAGCAATGTACAAGAATTAATGGTGCATGCTCACCATAAATCAATTGTAATTTTGGAGTTCCACAAGGATCAATTCTTGGACCAATTTTGTTTAGTTTATACATTAATGACCTGCCTACAGTGTGTCCAGAAGTTCAGGTTCAAATGTATGCAGACGACACGGTAGTATATACTCACGCTAAAACCAAAGAACATGCTGCTAAAAAACTAACTGCTGCACTCAAAAAGGTTTCAGATTGGTTATATCGTTCATGTCTTACCCTCAATGTAAGTAAAACTGTGGGAATGTTTTTTTCAATTAAGAAAAATGAGGAGCATTGCTCAGATATTTTAGTTAATGGAGAAGTAATAAATATTGTTGATCATTTTAAATATTTAGGTATAATTATTGACTCCAATTTAAATTTTAAAAAACACATTAAGAAGGTTTCCAAAAGTGCTAGAGCAAGCCTGAGGATCTATAGAAACATTAGGCATCAGTTACCTATGGCTGCTGCTAAACTTTTCATGAATACAATGATTTTACCTCATTTATCTTATTGTGCTACAAGCTGGTCGCATACGAACATTACAACATTAAAACCATTGTATGTTATATATAAACAAACTGTTAAAATTTTAGCTAAAAAGCCAAGGAGCTATCATCATTGCAACTGTATTGCACAACAAAAATTACTAACATTTGACAGTTTCTTATTTTATGCTGATGTGTGTTTAATGTATAAAATATTTCATGGTCTTGCACCACCACCCCTCAAACAATGTGTGATTGTCTGCAAGGACAATATAAGACAGACTAGGTCATCTGTTAGAGGTGATTGTTCAGTTAAACTTAAGAGAACTGCTTTTGGACAATCAGTTTTTTCAGTTAAAGCAGCAGAAAGATGGAATAAAATACCAGTGTATATCAGAGAGAGCAGCACTTTTAATAATTTTAAAACTGTTCTTAAAATCTGGCTAAAACAAAATCAAATATGCAGCCACTGATTTGATTTCATTTTATTGACAATGATGTATTGTATTTATTGTACTGTAAGTGTATATTGTATTTGTTATAAGTGTTAAATTTGTTACTTCCTGCCCAGGGACTACATATGTAAATTAGCTTTATAGCTAACTCTGGCACAACATTTCATGTTGTACATTGTCCCTGTATAAATAAATAAAGTAAATAAATAAATAAAAATAAAATAACAGTGTGATTTCAGTCATTCATCTGATGTAAAAACAAACTATGAATTTAATAATATGAGAAAACTACTGGAATTTGTGTCAATTAGAATTATTGACTATTGTTATTTATTAAAACTGAATATTAAATGTCATCTAATATATTCTTGAATACTTTGAAATATAAGAAAACTGCTAAATTTGAGTTCAGATAAGAGGACCACGAGACTTTATATATTTATGAACCTGCAAAATGCAAATGATCCGAGCCTGTCAAACCTGCTCCAATAAACCAATTCACAGATAAACTATAAATATAATCATTAAAAATATAAAATATAAATAAAGATTTAGAGGTAATTAAATAAAATAATCATTAAATACACTGATTTCCTGAACTGTTTAAGAAAAAGAGCAACTTTCATTTGAGAAGCAGCATTTTGCAGTTTCTCCACTAATGCTCTTAAATATATCTGGACATTTCCATCTCAATCAAAACACTTTTAATGTTGTAGAGTGGAGAATCATTTACCTTAGTGTGTCCAGTTTACAGTGTTGACTCTTCAGTCCATCAGAGAGAAGCTTCACTCCTGAATCCTGCAGGTCATTGTTACTCAGGTCCAGCTCTCTCAGCACACAGTTTGAGGACTGTAGAGCTGAAGACAAACTCTCACAGCACTGAACAGTGAGATTACAGCACTGTAGTCTGTGTAGAGGACAGTAAAAGACACTGTATTATTGTGTGTGAGTGTGACGTAATTATTGAAGTGTCTATAATGAGTGATTCCTCCTCATAGGGAAAAGGAAAAGACTCCTTTAACTATTCAGAGTTGCTTTAATGGTCACATGGAGGAAGATTAAACATTTGTATTTCATTATTACATAAACTTTATAAAGAGAAGATCTCTGACCAAAATGAGTCGGCCACACAGATTTATTTATTGCTATTTCTGTTCTTATATTTCTGATATTTCAAATCCATTCAGATCCTCATATTTGTTAAAAAAGCAAGACTCTCATATAATATTAACAGACAGAAAATATGACTTTACAAACTGTATTGCAAATAAATCACATCAACATCTTCATATTAGTCAATAATATTCCTGAAATGAATATAAAACTGACTGAATATAACTTTACACACATTAACATCAGTAAATAAAGAGACTCAGTGATGGGCTGAACATCTGCAGAAACACAGCTCATTTAGAGACGCCCCAAAAACACCAAAGAACACCAATCAATGATCATTTCAGCAGAAATTACACTAAAGAGCAATATTATATCTGATATAAACAGGGTTTCTCATATTTGACAATAAATAAACAGAAATAAAATACATCACAGCATATGCTCATTACCTCATCAGACTTTACTGCATTTCACAATGTAAAAGTCATTTGTGGCGGCATTTATTTGATGGAAATGTTTTTATTTTACCTCAGTGTGTCCAGTTTACAGTGTTGACTCTTCAGTCCATCAGAGAGCTTCTTCACTCCTGAATCCTGCAGGTCATTGTTACTCAGGTCCAGCTCTCTCAGCACACAGTTTGAGGATTGTAGAGCTGAAGACAAACTCTCACAGCACTGAACAGTGAGTTTACAGTCCTGTAGCCTGTGTAGAGGACAAAGAGCAACAAAATCAGCAGTAGGAAATGAGCAGTGTTGAGTGTTCATGAGTCCAGTCTACAGTGATAAAAGTAACACTGGAAATAAACTATATATATATACTGCTCAAACAATAAAGGGGACCCTAAAATAACACATCCTGGATCTGAATGACTGAAATATTCTAATTAAATACTTTGTTCTTTACACAGTTGAATGTGCTGACAACAAAATCACACAGACATGATCACTGGATATCAAATGTATTAACCCATGGAGGACTGGATTAGGAGTCACAGGAATTACTGACACACTTCAGACTAGGGATGCACGATATATCGGCGCCTATATCGATATCGGCCGATAAACTCTATTTTTAAGATTATCGGTATCGATCCGATGTCTTAATTAGGCCGATATATTTAAGCCGATAAATGACGTAATTGTACAGACCTGTGTGTCGCGCTCGCGTGGGCGGAACATGTTCAGACTTGTCCAGTGCACTATAATAGATCTCTCCACACACTGTTTATTCCTTCCAAGGTTTGTCCTTTCTTGATGTGGCATTGCTGTGAGTTAATAACTCAGTAAGTAACCACGTTCCTCATCATTGTAGATATGCTTGATTGAGTGTCATTGTGTATTTTGCTTTAAATCGCCTCAGGAAAAATATTACATGTGTAAACCTTTCCTGCTCTGTCTCTTTGTTGTGTTAGAGATATCAGGGGAGGTTCACTTATTACTCCAGGGCCGAATAATGTTAGTTTCGGGGTGAACTCTTTTCGTTGCAGCTGGTGAATTACAGAGGACACATGTAACTTGGTCCAAAATATTTATTACTTTCCGTGTGGTACAACAAATAAGCCACCAAAGAGGGAACATCACAGAAAATGGTCTCATTGTGAAAAAAATGCTCTTCTTTTTTCTCTGCTGTCTCACACACACCACAAACTGCAGCCCAGTCCCGTTGAAGGACATGCACATTTTAAAACACGTGTAAACACAACGGTTGTTTGTAAACTGTTGTTGATGTAAGATAGTATTCAGTTTGATCGGAATATTCATATTGATTATAACGAGCTTGCACGAGAGCTGTCACCGCACACACACACACACACTGTAGCACTGTAGCATGGGGGAGAGGTGAGAGAGGTGAATCCAGTCAAAGTGTTCTTAACTAGCCGCTCATTCTGTCTTTATATTCTGCTCTGTATTGGTCATAAAGTCAGCTCAATGCAGGTTTAGTATCAAAATCTGACTCTGATGGCAATTCTGCCTCTACAGTTAAGTAATACTCTCAGCGGTTTATTCGATCATTTCCCCGTTATTGATGGCAAGAACGAGCGCAGAAGCGTTGTCTGATTGACAAGCAGCGCCTACATGTGACATGTCAAAACGCCAAATAGGATGATCTAGTGCCGCATTTTCTAAACGTACTCTCTGTATTTAGCTGTTGGCTTGTACGGTGGCTCTGAACTGTCAAAACACCTCTGATAAAGGCTTTTTCGGACATGACATATTTGTAGATGTGTACATCACTGTAACATGTTTTATTCATGACCATTTGAGCTGGTTTCAGTCTTTAGCTCTTTCATTTTCATCTTATTTAAATATATTTAACTTGCTTGTTAATTAAATACCATTTTGTTATTTAAACTATTATTTTTATGCAACAATTAACTTGCATGTTAATTTGCTATGAAGAAAAGGAAATCATTTTTTGCATGCTGATTTATGTGAAATCGTGAATATAGGTCTATAATCACCTTGCAATTTTGAAGTTATAGCTTTTTTTGCTTTGAGAATAGACAGTTCATAAGAGCAGTTCAATCTTTTATGAACTTTGCTGTATAAAAATATAACATTTATTTATTCATTTTCTTGTCGGCTTAGTCCCTTTATTAAACCGGGGTCGCCACAGCGGAATGAACCGCCAACTTATCCAGCAAGTTTTTACGCAGCGAATGCCCTTCCAGCTGCAACCCATCTCTGGGAAAAAAAAAATATATATATATATATATATATATAACAATTTAAGACATTTATAATTATCGGCCTATATATATCGGCCATCGGCCCCCAAGTCTGAATAATTATCGGTTATCGGTATTGGCCAAAAAATCCATATCGGTGCATCCCTACTACAGACACATAGACATTTTCAGAACAAGAATATTTATTTCATTTAAAATATACTATTTATCATTTATTTAATCTACATTAAACTAAACCTGTATTTCCCCATTCATATGACTGTAATGAATTACTGAACAGATAATTAATAACTAATAAGAGAGCATTTTACTGAGCTCAGTGTAAAGTTTAGTGTTTAGGCCTACAGTAAATGTAATATTAGAGGCATGTCTGCGGCGAGACGGCAATACTGTGTCTAAAATTACACTATTTCTCTGATCAGAAAACAAACACAATTATCCAAGAGCAACACTGTGTTAGATTTGAGCAAACACACATCAACAAATGTCCTATTCAGCTGGAGGAGCACAGGGATTTACAGGTATTTGAGTTATTTTCCAGGATAAACTGTAAAGCAAATGTAGTAGATTATTAAATAAGTACAAATGTTGTTTGTGTGAGTAAAAAGTCAAGAAAAGTTTGTTAAATACGTTTAGAAATGCTGAAATAAATGAGCAAATAAGGAAACAGAACACTGCCGCCGCGTCCCCATGTAGTAATATGGTGTATCAGCGATCTCACAGGGGGACGATATGGCCAGCTAAAGATTTTCTGTTAAAGCAGGGCAGTGATTCACTAAACTGATCTGAGTCTTCAGTGCAGACTGATGTGTGTCTTCTGTGATCAATCAATGAATACTCACAGAGCTCTTCTGCAGTTTCTCACAGCTGGTGTCACTCTCCGTCTTCCCTCATCTGATGTGTTGAATTTATTAAAGTCTAACTCATCCAGCGGCTCCTCTGACATCTCAATCATGTAGGAGATTGTTGAGCAGTGAGCAGGAGAGAGTTCCTCCCCTGAGTGTTTGTCTGATTTCACAAACTCCTGAATCTCTCTGGCCAGAGTCTGATCTTTCACCTCCAGCAGACAGAGGAACAGATTGATGGATCTTTCAGCTGAGAGATGGTCATCTGTCTTGATCTGGTCTATAATGTACAGTGTGATTCCTCTGATGTTCTCTGAGCTCTCCTCTGTGTGTGTCAGCAGATCCTGGAAGAGTCTCTGATTGGACTCTATTGATACGCCCAGCAGAAACCGCAGGAACAGATCCAGATGACCATTACTACTGCTGACAGCTTTAAATACTACTGAACCGAGCAGATCACACAGAGACTTCTCAGAGCTGGACTGTTGATGTTGATTACATAAATATACTCCGTCATAAATCACCCTCAGCGGTTCTCTGTTATTTGTTAAATGGCAGTAAAACACAAAGAAAGCAGCCAGAAACTCCTGAAAGCTGAGATGGATGAAGCTGTAGACTTTCCTCTGATGAATCACAGATTCCTCCTTGAAGATCTCAGTGCAGATCCCAGAATACACTGAGGCATCAGTGACGTCTATGCCGCTCTCAATCAGGTCCTCCTCATAGAACATCACATTGCCCTTCATAAGCTGTCTGAAAGCCACTTCAGCAAGTTTGACAATCACTTCCCTTTTGGACTGCAGGAGTTTCTCTGGATCTCTCTCTTCATACTTCTGCTTCCTCATGTTGATCTGAATCAGCAGGAAGTGGATGTACATCTCAGTCAGAGTTTGAGGGATTTCTGCACTCACATCCTCTTCCAGGAGCTTCTGAAGCACAGTGGAGGAGATCCAGCAGAAGACGGGTATGTGGCACATGATCTGGAGGCTTCTTGCTCTTCTGATGTGGGAGATGATTCTGCTGGCTTGATGTTCCTCGCTGATTCTCTTCCTGAAATATTCCTCCTTCTGAGGCTCAGTGAATCCCTGAATTTCTGTCAGACGCTTGATGTATCTGGAGGGGATCTGATGGGCTGCTGCTGGTCTGGAGGTGATCCAGATGAGAGCAGAGGGAAGCAGATCTCCTTTCAAGAGGCTCCACATCAACACAGCCACTGATGAAGATTCAGTCACAGCACAAACTTTCTCCTCATCTGAAAAGTTGAGTGTGATTTTGCTTTCATCCAGACCATCAAAGATGAACACAACTCTACACTGCTTATAAATCTTGGGCTCCAGATCTTCAAGTTCAGGATGAAAGTCCAGCAGAAGTCTGTGAAGACTGTACTGATGATCTCTGATCAAGTTCAGCTCTCGAAATGGAAGCACAAACATGAAATCTACATCCTGATTGGCTTTTCCCTCGGCCCAGTCCAGAATGAACTTCTGCACAGAGACGGTTTTACCGATTCCAGCGATGCCTTTAGTAAGAACAGTCTTGATCTGGGCTTTCTCCTTCTTGATCTTCTCCTCATGTCCTGCTCCAGCTGAGACTTTAAAGATGTCATTGCAGTAGACTGGAGTGTGTTGTGAGGGTTTTGTTCTGCCTCTTTTCTCCATCTGTAAAACCTCATGTTCTTCATTCAATCCTTCACTCTCTCCTTCTATGATGTAGAGCTGTGTGTAGATCCTGTTCAGGAGGGTTTGAGTCTCTCCATGGTTGATTCCCTCAAATAATCTCTCATACTTGTTCTTCATGCCGGTTTTGTGCTGCTCTTTGACTCTCTGAAGTTCATCATGTTCTGGTTGGAGTGAATCCTGCGGCAGGTCTCCAGTATGATCATCTCTAGTGACACTGAAGGAACAACAACAACACAAAGAATCAATGAGTGCAAGTGTAAAAATCTTCAAGTAAAGCCATGTTTGTTTTCTCTGAACCAGCTGAGAAGCAATACACAGATTTGATCATATTTAACTAAACACCACACACTGATCACTTTAAACACCGCACACTGATCATCACTTTAAACACCACACACTGATCACCACACACAACACACACCGATCACTTTAAACACCACACACTGATCACTTTAAACACCGCACACTGATCATCACTTTAAACACAACACACTGATCACCACACACAACACACACCGATCACTTTAAACACCACACACTGATCACTTTAAACACCACACACTGATCACTTTTTAAACACCACACACTGATCACTTTAAACACCACACACTGATCACTTTAAACACCAAACACTGATCACTTTAAACACCACACACTGATCACTTTCAACACCACACACTGATCACTTTAAACACCACACACTGATCACTTTACACACCACACACTGATCACTTTAAACACCACACACTGATCACTTTCAACACCACACACTGATCACTTTTTAAACACCACACACTAATCACTTTAAACACCACACACTGATCACCACACACACCACACACTGATCACTTTAAACACTAAACACTGATCACTTTAAACACCACACACTGATCACTTTTTAAACACCACACACTGATCACTTTAAACACCACACACTGATCACTTTAAACACCAAACACTGATCACTTTAAACACCACACACTGATCACTTTCAACACCACACACTGATCACTTTAAACACCACACACTGATCACTTTACACACCACACACTGATCACTTTAAACACCACACACTGATCACTTTCAACACCACACACTGATCACTTTTTAAACACCACACACTGATCACTTTAAACACCACACACTGATCACCACACACACCACACACTGATCACTTTAAACACCAAACACTGATCACTTTAAACACTAAACACTGATCACTTTAAACACCACACACTGATCACTTTTTAAACACCACACACTGATCACTTTCAACACTAAACACTGATCACTTTAAACACCACACACTGATCACTTTTTAAACACCACACACTGATCACTTTAAACACCACACACTGATCACTTTAAGCACCACACACTGATCACTTTAAACACCAAACACTGATCACTTTAAACACCACACACTGATCACTTTACACACCACACACTGATCACTTTAAACACCACACACTGATCACTTTAAACACCACACACTGATCACTTTAAACACCAAACACTGATCACTTTAAACACCACACACTGATCACTTTACACACCACACACTGATCACTTTAAACACCACACACTGATCACTTTCAACACCACACACTGATCACTTTACACACCACACACTGATCACTTTTTAAACACCACACACTGATCACTTTAAACACCACACACTGATCACTTTAAACACCAAACACTGATCACTTTAAACACCACACACTGATCACTTTAAACACCAAACACTGATCACTTTAAACACCACACACTGATCACTTTACACACCACACACTGATCACTTTAAACACCACACACTGATCACTTTAAACACCACACACTGATCACTTTAAACACCAAACACTGATCACTTTAAACACCACACACTGATCACTTTACACACCACACACTGATCACTTTAAACACCACACACTGATCACTTTCAACACCACACACTGATCACTTTACACACCACACACTGATCACTTTTTAAACACCACACACTGATCACTTTAAACACCACACACTGATCACTTTAAACACCAAACACTGATCACTTTAAACACCACACACTGATCACTTTACACACCACACACTGATCACTTTAAACACCACACACTGATCACTTTCAACACCAAACACTGATCACTTTCAACACCAAACACTGATCACTGTAAACACCACACACTGATCAATTTAAACACCACACACTGATCACTTTAAAGTTAGTGATAATACTATTTTCCTTCATTTAAATATTATTATTATTATTATTTAATTGTTATTTGTATGCCGGTTTGAATGTTTTTAACTCGACTGAATGGGCATAATCAGTGGTTATCAGCTGATAGATATGGGCCAGTAGGGGCCTTCTGCTCCTACTAGTAGGCTGTTATCATCCATCCACATGGTTAGTCAGCTATAGATCACATACAGCTTTAAGTAACGATAATTATTTACATTATTTATAAAATCCCTATTAATTGTGTTTTATTAACAGATCTGTAAAAACAGATCTGAGTCTACTCTATTAGTATAGCTGATTAACCATGTGGATGGATGATAACTGCCCACTGAGTCTACAAGTAGGTGCAGAAGGTCCCTACTGAACCATAACTATCAGCTGATAACCACTGATAATGCCCATTCAATAGTAATTACATTAGAACCAGCATAAAATAATTTAAAAAATAATAAATAAAGGAAAATAGTATTAAATTGGGTGTTGCATTGTGTTGTCTGTAGTTCTGAAGGTTGTTGTGATCATATAGTTGTTAAATGTTTTGCATCTCCATCTCTGCTGTCTGAATCTTTCACTGCTTCACCATGACTGTGTTTGCTCTGCCTCTGTCAGCCCATTTTCTGACTGAATATAGTTTTTGATTCACATGATAATCTCTAGATCATACAAGTGTTTGCTCTCAGAGTTCAGTAACAGCGTTGTCATTTTGCTGCACTTAATTAAAATTATAATAATCAGAGAATCTGAATACATTTTTATCTTAAATCAGTATCTCTTTTGACCATAATTATCAGGTGAAATGCGGTGTGTTTGTCTCACACAACTTGTTTATCAACAGTGTCTAAAATCTTTCTTTCTTTCATACTATTAACTACCGGCTTATTATCTGTGTAATGTGAACATATGAACTGCTCATTAGTAGTCATACAGTATGATCTTATTGTGGATCCCTAACCCTACCCAAAACCTAAACCCACCTTCTACCTCACTAACTATTAATAAAGCGCTGATTGGTTTGTTAACACCATCAATTGTTTCCTGAAGTGTAAAGCGGAGATCTTCAAGCACTATCCTGCAGAGCTCAGATACAACATCTAACATCTGAAACCCAACAGATCCACAACACTAATTACCTGATTCATTTATTATGAAAATACTCATCAGTTGCAGATATTAAAGAGATGATCTACCTGACAGCAGGTCCTGTGTTTTCACTCTTAAAATTTATTGGTTCACCCATAGACCAGTCACTCTTTATAGACACACAGCTGGGCTCTGCTTCTGCCCTCTTCTGATGAACTGAACTAAGACAGAGAAGATTAAAGTTCCCCTTCGGTTGGTTAACTTCAGTGCTATTAAGTGGATTTGATCTTTGTGAAAATCCACGAATGGGAGGATTCGGTTCAGAAGCCGCTTGTCTGAAAGAGTATTAAACGGGCCAATGAATGCAATGAATTGGCAGCGTAAGCTTCCACAGGTGTGCTTCATTGCCAATTATCCCAGCATATAAGCACACCTGGAGCGAGCAAATGCCATCCTTTTTGCTTCAGAGACTTTCTGATCGAGTCGATGAGGGTTCCTCCTGCTGTGACCAGCAATTCTGAGCGAACGAGAGCATTCTCCCAGTCCAGAGTGTGTACACGCAGCGGCAGACGGTCGAGCTGAGTTTCTCCCTTGCCTGGCGTTCTTTGGGTCCGGTCCTCCAGAGCGGTGCGTATGAAGTTGCAAACTTCACAGAAAGAGCAACACAGTCGTGCAGCACGTCCTTTTCAGGACGGCGATCCGACTGTGCGTTTCTGGATGCGGTGTTTTCCTGTCCTCGGATGATGGGCACAGGCACTGCGTTGCATGCCTGGGGGGTCCAGCATGTTAATGCGCTGCTAGCGGGCAGTTCATGTCGTCATTGCGATGCCATGACTGTTGCGCAGTAAAGATCGCAGCTAGCTTTTGCAAAAGGGCGAACCACCCCAGTTGTCCCTTGCTCTGCAGCGGGCACTCGGGCAGATCTGAGGGTTTTAGCGAGAGATAATCCGTCGCCCACAGGCCCGCGGACCTCCCGCTCCTCTAAGCGCTCCATCCAAGCTTCGGGCGGGGGAAGCGATCCGTCTAACAGATGGTAGCCCATACGCCCGATGACACCGGAGACCAGACGTCCACTGCGGCATCGGAGGGTGGGCTTTCATTGACCGATAATGATCCAGACCTGCCCACCCCCTCCGGGCAGGTGAGCGATGTCACTACGGATCCTGAAACGGACATGTTAGCCGTGCTTTTCCCGCGGCCGGACCAACTAGAGGGGCGTTCCCTTCTTCACGAAGGTGCACAGTAGGCTCACGCGGTCTTGAAAAGCGGCCTTGCATGCGATAGCCACCTACCAGCGCTACCAATCGCAGGCGCTGGCCGAGCTGCACGAGGGTGGGTCCAACCCAGGCTTACGAGCTTCGCACCGCCGCCGACTTAGCTCTTTGGACTACTGAGTCCGCTGCGTGTGCGTTTGGGAGGACGATGTCCACATTAGTGATCCAGGAACGCCACTCCTGGCTAATATGCGCGAAGTCGACAAAGTCCACTTTCTTGACTTCCCCATATCCCAAGCCATGTTCGGCGACACCGTCTGTGAATTCACCCAGGAATTCAAGGTGGTGAGAGAGCAGTTGATGGGTGATGTTTTATCGGCGGTCCGTAGCCCGCTCCGCCTACGAGAGCTGCTCCGCCCCCGCACACGCCTCTGGCGAAGCGAGCGCGTCGGGCACCTCGGAAGCAGGCAGCCCCCCTGCCCAAATCGCCGCTAAGTCCGGCAACGGACCGCGAAGCGTCCCTGGGACAGGCCATCTGGAGAAGAGGAAACTTGCTCTTTCCCCGCTGGAGGGCGGGGCCCCATTTCCAACGGCACTTTTTACTGCCATGAAAACATCATGAAAGAGCACTTTTCCACTTCCCCGGATGTGACAGCCCGAAATCTGCCAGTCTGGGACGCTATGCTTTCTAGCTTGCAGATTCGGTGCATTTCGCCAGTGGCTCACGAGCGCTGGGAGGACGGTCTCCTTTCTCACACCCCTTGAGCCTCCCCAGAGCACATGCACAGAGACAAAGTGCTCCAGCACTTCCACCTGTTGGGGTTTCAAGTCAACCGAGAAAAGAGCAAACTTGCCCCCGTGCAGAGGATCTCTTCTCTCGGGCTGGAGCTGGACTCGGTCACCATGGCAGTGCGCCTCTCCGAAGAGCGCGCTCAGCTGATGCTGTACTGTCTGAGAGAGCTCGACAGTAAAATAGTGGTCCCACTGAAACTATTTCAGAAGCTCCTGGGGCATATGGCATCCACAGCTGCTTCATGCTTGGATTACTCTGTATGAGACCACTTCAGCGTCTGCTCCTCTGGAGTCATCCGCGGCTGAAATCGATGCACACCATTCATATTCAGGCAAGCTCAACCGTGCAGCCGATGCGCTCTCACGGCAACCTTACGTCCTGGAGAATGGAGACTCCACCCCGAGTCTGTTCAGCTGATATGGGCGCGATTCGGGGAAGCCCAGATCAATCTGTTGCTTCCCCCCGAGATCGCTCATTGCCAGTTGTTCTTTCCCTGATCGAGTCCTCTCGGCACGGATGCACTGGCTTACAGCTGGCCTCGGGGCATGCGCAAATATGCTTTTCCCCCAGTGAGCCTGCTCGCGCAGTTACTGTGCAAGGTCAGGGAGGATGAGGAACAGGTTGCTGGTTGCGCCCCTCTGGCTCAACCGGACCTGGATATCAGAGCTCTCCCTCACAATAGCCCTCCCCTGGCAGTTCCCTTCGAGAGAGCACCTACTCTCTCAGCCTGCACCATCTGGCACCCTCGCCGATCTTTGGAGGTCCTTAGACGCGAGGAAGACTTAGGTAACCTCCGATTGCGGTGGCTATTACCATCACTCGGGCTAGAGCTCCGTCCCCGAGCGCGCCTATGCCCTGAAGTGGAGTCTATTCACTGAATGGTGCGTCTCTCGCAGAGAAGACCCCCGTAATTTGCCAGATCAGCGTTGTGCTTTCTTTACGCCGAGAGAAGCTGGAGAGCAGGCTGTCGCCCTCCACACTCAAGGTTACGTGGCTGCCATCTCCGCTCTCATGACGCGGTGGCTGGCAGCACCGTGGGAACGCATAACCTCATCATCCGGTTCCTCAGGGGAGCTAAGCGAATAAATCCACCCTGCCCCCTCTCATGCCCTCTTAGGATCTCGCCCTCGCTCGCGTCAGATCCCTTCGATCCTCGACTCAGTATCTTTCTGTCCCTGAAGACGGTTCTGCTGGTCGTGTTGATATCGATTAGAGGGTCAGGGACCCGGAGGCATTTTTCGGTCAGTGACTCGTGCCTGTAATTGGGCTGGCTTTTCTCACGTCCTGAGATCCCGCCAGCGATATGTGCCCAAGGTTTCTACCACTCCGTTTTAATACGAGGTAGTGAGCCTGCAAGTGCTGCCCTCGGAGGAGGTAGACCCAGCTCTTTCTTTTTGTACAGTTCGCGTCTTGCGTATTATCCGGACCGCACTCAGAGTTTAGATCATCTGAGCAGCCGAAATAAGTTTTCCCACTGGATTGTGGATGCCATTCTCTCGCTTATCAGAGCCAAGGTGAGCCGCGTCCCCCGAGAGTGCATGCGACTCCACTCGGAGCTTGGCATCCTCTCGGGCACGGGCACGCGGCGCCTCTCTAACAGACATTGTAGAGCTGCGGGCTGGGCGACACCCAACACACTTGCAAGGTTTTACAATCTGTGAGTGGAGCCGGTTTCCTCAAGGGTATTAGGTAACCCCTTGGTGATTGAGGAAACAACTCGGTAGGGTGTTGAAACACGCTTGCTGCGCCATTCTCCCTAACATGGAGGTACGTGCGCCTTTTTATCTGTCAGTAAAGTTCCCCGTCAGGTGAGCCCTGCAGATTCCTCCGTGGCCCCCAGCACTGACTCAGCGGAGGAGTCACTTGCTGGCCCACTACGTTGTTGGTCTGCCCGCTGGTCAGCCCGCGTTTTGGGTATAGGTGCCTGCTATGCGTGATCCCCACTAGGCGATCCCATATGCTTATTCCGCCATGGTTAAGTCCCCCCCCCCTGGGCGGACCCGTGTCTTCCCTCTCCGCTAACCACTCTTTTGCTATGTGTACTCCCCCTTTTTAGGGCTAGTCCATATGTAAATTCTGCCATCTATCCCCCCTTGGGTAACGGATGGCCTCCGCAGCGTCCTCCCTATCGGGATTGCACGCTTCCCAACGTACTGTCATATTTTCCTAGAATTATCTAGATGCTCACGACTTCCCAAAAAATATATCTAAATCCGTAAGACTTCTGTTGAAGTAGGATAAATTAGGGCCAGGGACACGTTGGAGGACCGCGCCTCCCATGATGTGGGTGCGTCATGCTTGCTTGACTATCCCCTCATCGGGGGCGTTGGTAAGGTGCAGTCATTATGGCGCTTTCCATAGTTCTCCCATTCGTGGATTTTCACAAAGATCAAATCCACTAAAATAGCACTGAAGTTCCCCAACCGAAGGGGAATGTTCGAGGTTACAGAAGTAACCCTTCGTTCCCCGAGGAGGGGAACGGAAGTGCTATACTCCGTCGCCATAATGACTGTCCCTTAGCTGTTTGAAAGTCTCTTCAGCTTAAAAGGATGGCGTTTGCTCACTTCAGGTGTGCTTATATGCTGGGATAATTGGCAATGAAGCACACCTGTGGAAGCTTACGCTGCCAATTCATTGCATTCATTGGCCCGTTCATTACTCTTTCAGACAAGCAGCTTCTGAACTGAATCCTTCCATTCGTGGATTTTCACAAAGATCAAATCCACTTAATAGCACTTCCGTTCCCCTCCTCGGGGAACGAAGGGTTACTTCTGTAACCTCGAACGTTCAGCGCTGCACACACTGGAGTCAACACACCAGATTTACTCAACATTTCATCATTAAAACACTGTTTAAACAGCACTTCATAATACTTTTCATGATGATTGTGCAAAATCTTGCTGGCTGTTTGTGTTAAATAGTCTGACAGATTAAAAACACAACTAACAGAGAGTAAATATAATATCCCCAGACAGCACACATATGTTGGGCCGATGTCGGCCGAAGGTCAACATGTCGGCCCCTTTAATTCTAACATCTATATATGGTCAGCCAAACCAAGGTTATTATAGTAAACGAAAACTAACGAAAAAACGAAAACTAAAATGTAAAATAATTGTCGTTAACTAAAATAAAAACTGTAAATATTTATATTAATCGATATCTATATTAAAATAAGGTCATTTCCAATTCAGTTTCTAATTACACTATCACGTCTTTTGAGAAAACAGCTGCTTTAGAATTTCAAATGTTGAATAACAGTAACAGTATTATATGTCTTAACAATAAAAATGAAAAAAATAAAACACTCAGACAAGGATCAAACCCGGGTCGGTGGCTTCATAACCTAACGTGCTAACCGCTGGACCACAACAGCTGTACATCAAGAGGTAACCTGCAGGCTGCATCATGCCCACGAGGCTGCAAGAAAATAGATAAAAAGAGCAGACCTGGTAAAATAATGTATAAGAAGACTGTGGTCAAGTAACAAAATAAATTAATTTAAAAAGTGTGACTGCTGAGAGCAACAGATTCTGGAGCTAGGGACACCGGCCCTTGCGGCCAAAACACGGACCGGCCCACCGGGAATTCTCCCAGTCCTCCCGATTAGCCAATTCGGGCCTGGGTAAACCAATAATATTGTGCATGCGCGATTCAGTGAACCAAACACAAACAGAACAGCCTGCTGTATCACTGAACTGAACTTGGAACAGCTGCAGCGCGGGTAAACCGAGGGCTTAAATAAGAGGATATGGTGAAAAACGTAAGTTTGTTTCATAACAGACAATCGTAATGGAATTTAAGTAAGGGAATCATGATTCAGTTGGGTTTACAGTAAATAAAACTTTACTGTAAGACATTTTTCAGACCATGGTGATATTTTAACTGACTGAAATTACTATTGCTGACTACATAATGTTGAGTCCTAACATCCGCGTTAGAAATTTAAATTTCCCATCAGGCCTGGATTAATAATTCAGAGGCCACTGGGCACTATGGCTTGTAGGCCCCCTATAGCCGCACCCCATAGTTGATTAAAAAAATAAGCTTAATATAATATTTGTTAAATACAGTTAATCTATGATGTATTGAGCACATTTTTAAAGTAAATTATATACAGTATATATTTCCAGTCTACAGAGATTTTACTTATTTTTAAAGCATTTAAAGCAAACTTTTGAAAAAAAAAATACTATTACAACTAGGGAAAATTAATGGATATTAATATATTTGTTCAAGTTCACTAAGGCAGTACTAAAATTTATTTTAAGGGAGTTTTAATGTATAACTTCTATAAACTTAAATTGCATATGATTTGTATAACACCTCTCCCATTTGAGGATGAGTAGATGGTTGTGGTAGATGATAGTGTTCATGTGTCCTCAGAATACATGTTTCAAAAATGTATGAAATGTATGCATCGGTTAACGACCAGAGGCCGACGAAGCACTTCATAAGCACTTTATCTCTCATGCCCATGAAAGAATCCGGCAACATATTTGGTTTACAAGTAAGTTTTCGCATACATAATAAATTAAACAAACGCGACATGCATCATGTCTACTGCGTCAGTCGGTCCAGCTTTAAATTGCCTGCATTAATGCATTAAAACTGACCAAAATATCTACAACAAATAATTTCAATTCATTATAATATGAAAAAGTTTTGTTTTCATTGTTATGTTTTTTTAATAATGAAAACATTTTTCCTGCTGTAAACTGGTTTGCTTTTTTTATTGTGGCTTTTTCTAAAGCATTTTTCCCAGTTTAAGTTAAAATCAAAGTCTGTTCTGCATTTCAGCTGTTAAATTAAAATAAATACCTTTTTACAGAGTGACATCTTTATTTTATATACATGCATTTATATTTAGTGCTTATTTATTTTTGACAGTGAATCTGAGGCACAAATAAAGTGTGACTTTGTTTTGTAACAGTTTCTAACAATTTATAAGCTCATCTTAAAAATAATAGTGTATATAAAACTGCTAAATGCATTTTAAATTCAAGATTTAATATAAAAGGTTATTATTTAAATTGTTTATGAAGTGATCATGTTTATTTATGTAAATACTGCATGGCTTCGATGTGCGTGCGAGCGCGTCTCATTCCAACACTGGAGTGGGGAGGTTGTTGCAATGGGAGACTTATAATTATTGCTATTTATACTATTACGGATTAGTAAAGTGCCATTTAGGCTATTTGTTAAGTTCTTAAATATGTAACAATTAATTATTATTATACAGTTTCAAGCAGTTATTTAATATTTAACTACAATATTTATAAGCAGTTTTGTGTTGTTTTATTAATGAAAGTTCAAAAATAAACATGTACGTTTATACGAATGTTTTATTAATTAATATTTAATTAAGTTATAAGTTATTCCTTAATTTTTACATAAAAGGTCAATTAACTTAGGTAGGCTACTTTATTTCTTGGTGGTAAGGGAGGAAACTTTTTTTGCCCGTGAATATGTTCCGTCTACTTAAAAAAAAAAAAAGATAAATATCATTATATATATAAATATCACAAAATCATTCTTCATAATCGGATTCACCCAATCAATAAACCTATTGCGTCGACAAGAACAAGTCTAGAGAGAGAAGAGCTAATAATATGCAATAAATATTAGTTAATATTAATGATTATAAACACGAACTGCGTTATGATTAACGCCTTCACAATGTCATGTCTACGATCTTTTTTGAAGAACAGATAATCCATGCCGTCTCCCCAGGCAGGTTTTTATCTGCTTTTTTTTCTCTTCTCGCTACAAACAATAAAGTATCAGCGCCAGACCAGTGGTTTAAATTATATTTTACTTTCCTGATTTCTTTCTGTTTTATTTTAAAAAACATAAATGTATAAAGTTTTGTATTGCATATCTATTTTTAAAGATTATCATTCAGCCTACACGCAGTGCATATGAGAGGTTAATGCGGCAAATCTCCTTCACTCATGCACTATACACATTTCATTTATGACACTGTAAACTTGACTTCGCAGGCTGGTCATCTTCAGACTCAAAAGGCATTTTTAAGTGTCCTAACTTGAGACTGCTGCTGGGATGTTTCTTATTGTTAGCGATGTCAAAATGAAAGCAAACATTAAAAAGGGTTTTGCGTGTTATCAATTGTATTGTTTCATTTTAGTAATAATGAATATAATAAATTATAATATTGATGATAGTGTAGACTAGTGTGCAGTGTCCAACAAAACATTTTTATTAGGTTACTCTAGACCATACACATTTACTCAAGTAAATAAACAGAAATAATGATGGGCTAAAAAACTGCGGAATTCTGCCTGGCGCAGATTCCGTGTGGGCCTACTAATTCTCCTAACCTGCCTAGTTAACCTAATTAACCCAGTTCAGCCCTTAAATGTCATTTTAAGCTGTATAGAAGTGTCTTGAAGAATATCTAGTCTAATATTACTTAATGTCATCATTCATTCATTCATTTTCTTGTCAGCTTAGTCCCTTTATTACTCCAGGGTCGCCACAGCGGAATGAACCTCCAGCCGCAACCTATCTCTGGGAAACATCCACACACACATTCACACACTTTATACACTACGGACAATTTAGCCTACCCAATTCACCTATACTGCATGTCTTTGGACTGTGGGGGAAACCAGAGCACCCGGAGGAAAGCCACGAGAACGCAGGGAGAACCTGCAAACTCCACACAGAAACGCCAACTGGGCCGAGGCTCGAACCAGCGACCCAGCGACCCTCTTGCTGTGAGGCGACAGCACTACCTACTGCGCCACTGCTTCGCCCTACTGTCATCATGGCAAAGCTAAAATAAATCAGTTATTAGAAATGAGTAATTAAAACTATTATGCTTAGAAATGTGCTGAAACAACCTTTCCTCTGTTAAACAGAAATTGGGGAAAAAAATAAAGGGGTCCTAATAATTCAGGGGGGCTGAATTATATATATATATATATATATATATATATATATATATATATATATATATATATATATATATATATATATATATATATATATATATATAAGCGATATCACATTCATAGCAGTGTGATATGGCTGTATATCGGCACTGGTGAGAGGCGTGCGTTCGTGTCCCACCAGTGCTGATATACAGCCATATTGCACTGTTATGAGTGTGATATTGCGTTTATACAACAGGGTTGAGTTGAGGTCTCTGAATAACACTGTTGAGAACTGGGATAGGAAAGTAACCATACTCTGGTGTTAGTAACTGTATCATGCATTGGATTTTGTGTGGCCGCTGCGATCGGATACTGTACCAAAGTTAAAGACCTGGGGGTGTTACAGACTGTACCAAAAAAGGGAGTGGGGTGAAATTACAGGAGTTTTCTGGGAGAAAAACAAACGGGAGGGTTGCGGGAGATTGGTCTGAAATACGGGAGACTCCTGGGAAAAATGGGAGTGTTGGCAGGTATGCTTACCAGTTTAATACTGATTTGATCAGCTTTAGTTAGAAATTTGGGTGTTTTAATATTTTAAGGCAGGGATGTCCAAAGTCGGAGGGCTGGTATCCTGCTAACTTTAGCTCCAACTTTCTTCAAAACACCTGCCTGGAAGTTTCAATTATACCTAGTAAGAGCTTGATTAGCTTGTTCAGGTGTGTTAGATTAGGGTTGAAGCTAAAATCTGCAGGACATCGTGCTGCCAGGAACAAGTTTGGTGGCCCCTGTTTTAAGGGCGTATTATGCAGTCACTGTCACCATCTTAAGGACAGACAATGTCAATCGTCTTTGGTCAGCTCAGTATGGCAGGCTAATGGCCGCTGATGTACTGTCAGAAATTATAAATATTTAAAAATAGGCACTATCCTTATAAATAAACTGCATTGTTGCAATCTAAACAACTACATTCTCCACTAAATAACAGCAGGAATATTTGTCAAACTGTAGATGGTCCTCTGCTTGTTAGTGTATGTGGGTGGAGTAATACAGAAGGGTGAAGCTGGACCAGTGCTGTTATTGCAGTTACGGCTATCAGCCAATCAGGTTCAAGAACCAGGCAGAACTGTTGTATATATATATATATATTATAATTTATCACACATGATCCTGATCTCACACTGAAGACAAACACACCAGAGGAAAAGGAGCCTCATAATCTGCTGCATTCATTCATAATTTCCTATGAGCTCAATTAGCTAAGGTTAAACCTTTATTCTTCACTTGTGTTGCCTCTTCCTATAGCAGCTGAATGTGTGTTAGATTAGTTTAAGTGTTCACTGTAGTTAAAGAAGCATTACTTGTATCACTCTCAATGTTTAATATTTGCTCATAAATGTCCCTAATCATGCCGAATTTTACTTTTTGGATGTCAAAAAAATAATAACTAAACAAGCCTGTGTGTTTTTTATTTGTTCTATAGTTTAACAAACAAAAAAGTCTGTCATTTGTCATTGCAGTAATACACTGCTCACTAAAATAACATCCTAGATCTGAAGGAATGAACTATTCTTATTAAATACTTTGTTCTTTACATAGCTGAATGTGCTGAAAACAAAATCGCATAGAAATTATCAATGTAAATCCGATTTATTAACCCATGGAGGTCTGGATTTGGATTCACACTCAAAATTGAAGAGGAAAAACACACTACAGGCTGATCTAACTTTGATGCAATGCCCTTGACACAAGTCAAAATGGGGCTCAGTAGAGTGTGTGGCCTCCACATGCCTACAATTTCTGGGCATCCTCCTGATTAGGTGGTGGATGATCTCCTGAGTGATCTCCTCCCAGACCTGGACTAGAGCATCTGCCAAATCCTGGACAGTCTGTGGTTCAATGTGGCTTTGGTGAATGGAACGAGATTTGATGTCCCAGATGTGCTCAATTGAATTCAGGGTCTTGGGTACAAGCGGGCCAGTCCATAGAATCAACGCTTTAGTCTTGCAAGAACCGATAGCACTCCAGCCACATGAAGTCTAGCGTTGTCTTGCTTTAGGAAGAGCCCGACAGCACAGGTATATGGTCTTACAAGGGGTCTGTGGATCTAATCTCGGTACCTAAGGCTACCTCTGGCGAACACTACATCTGCATCAGAAATGCCACCCCACATCACACCAATCATGCTGGAGGATGTTGCAGGCAGCAGAACGTTATTGATGGTAGGATCGATATGATTCTTGCCACAGTTCACATTGAAGAGTCATCCAGGATGAGCTGCACTACCTGAAACACTTGTGTATTGCAAGAAGGTTATTTCTTATGAACTAGAAATTAATGTTTACGTTTTGGATGTCTAAAAATAACAATAAAGTTAGCTTGTATTTTATTTTATTTTTCTTTATAGTTTAATAAAGCAACAATTGAAGTGCCATTTGTCATTATATTAATATTAGTCTATATTAAAAAAGGTCTTAAATAGGTCTATAAATAGTTGGAAACCTGGTTAACGGGGGTTTTGGTGTAAGATCAGCTTCATTAGACTAATGCATTAACATAAAACATTAAATATTAATTACCTTACAAACTGTCTAAGGCAGGTGTGGGCAAACTTGATCCAGGAGGGCCAGTGTCCTGCATAGTTTAGCTCCAACCCTATTCAAACAGACCTCCCTATAGAGATTAAGTGATCTTGAAGACACTGATTAGTTTGTTCAGGTGTGTTTGACTAGTGTTGGAACAAAACTCTGCAGGGACACCAGCCCTCGAGGATCAAGTTTGCCCATCCCTGGTCTAAGGGGTGATAATAATAGTTTTATGAATTTGTGGTACTTTATTTATTGTTAAAAAAAATGTGTTTTTAGAAGATTGAATGACACGTGATTTAAAAAAAAAAAATCATTCATACCTTTTGGCAGATGATGGTCTTTTCTCTCTGAAGTTTGGTAGAGGATTTTCTTTAGACTGGTCACTCTTCAGAGACACAGAGCTGGACACACATGATCCTGATCTCACACTGAACACACAATCACACCAGATGAATAAACTGCAGGAGACACTTTTAAGAGTTTATTGAGTTTGTGTAGTTTAATTCAGCACAAACTAATAGTTGGCTGAAAGTCTGTCTGATCAGGTCTGCTACACAGATATCATGGGTAAACAGACACATGACTAGGCCCACACGGAATCTGTGCACGCAGAATTCCACAGATTAATTAATTAATTAATTAAAGTAATATCATTGACTAATATGAAAATGTTTATCTGATTTATGCACAATGCAGTTTGTACAGTCATATTTTCAGTCTTTTAGTAGAGATATTATATGAGACACTTGCTTTGTTTACCAAATAAAGTGAATCTTATTGGATTTGCATTTAAATAAAAGTTTAAAAGATATTATTTTATTTTTATTTCACATATTAAAGTTTTAGTCATGATACTCCCAAAATCATTCCGCAGAAATCCACAGATTTTTTACCAAAATTCTCCACAGAAATAGCAAAAAACGCCTGCAGATTCTGTCTGGCCCTACACTTGACACACATTGGGCTCTGGTAAAGCTGTCTGTAATCTAGAGCAGTGGTTCTCAAACTGTGGTACGCGTACCACTAGTGGTACGCGGGCTTCCTCCTAGTGGTACGCGGAGGAATCGCTGAATAATGAAAGAAACAATTAACACTTTTAATCCTTTAATGCATAATATAACATTGATGTGATCAGCATTGGCTGTTTTGTGAAGCGTACGATCACAACGCTGTGCTTAGAATGTTTATTTTAGTGCATTGTGTCATAAGCTGCTGAAAATCAGTTTCCGAAGTTTAAGAATTGAATCTGAAGCGTGATTTGACTGACATGAAAAGTGGCCAATCACAGTCGACCTTGTCTAGTTGCGTGAAACGTAAGGGCGGGACAAAAGCTGTCTGTGTTGCAGAGACAGAAAAAACAACTTAAAAACAAATGTTTTGTTGGAATAATGCTTCTCGGATGTTTTCACTACAGAGATGTCTAGCAGAGTAATTAAACCGCGGACATATTTCCTGCCTATTTGATGATCTTCATACACGTTTCGCTCTCCGACAGCCAGTCGACTCGCCTCTGACCTGTCACTCCTCTAAATACATTCTGAATGGCGGCGCGGGAATGGAGGTATAGCACAATAACTCATTTCTGCAAATGAGGCGAGTGCTTTATTTTAACACGACAGCGCATTCATGTACACAAATCGCTAAAACAGATATGCGAGCTCTTAAATAGGCTTTTTTCAAATGAACTGCAAGTCCTCTCAGGATCGCATGTGTGCTCAGATTGAATACAATCGCGATCTTTCCACTATTAAAGTATACATTATTTATCTTTGTTCCTTAACTAAATTTAGTCAAAAGTATTCAAAGTGATCAAATATTTAGAAATAGATTGATACATGATCGATGACAATGCTAATGGTCTTCTTATTTGGCTGTGTTGTAAAGTGAAACTTACTTTTAGCAAAGGTGTAACATTTTTTATTTCTTTACGACAAAATAATTATGCTGGAAATGTTTCTGGATGAGGTATTTGTGTGATTTATACATTTAGCTGTATTCTGATCTGTCCTAAAGCATTACAGGTCAAAGCAATCCATTGTTAGCCTACTTATTGTTTATTTATCACAATTTACAATAAGGCTCTTAAAGCACTGCTTTGATAAATGTATTGTTGTCATATTTCAAATACCTCAAGTAAAATGAAGTCATTTGTTTGTTTTTTTTACTGACAGTGTACTTGTATTTTTTTAAGTTTCTATTTTAGATTAAGATCAAGTGTAAAATAAAATCTACATGTGATGTACAGCTATTTAAGAAACAAATTTGCCATATTGTAAAGAAAATAGTGTAAAATATGTAAATAAAAGGCTAAATTTAAATCTTTTTACCATATACTTTAATTTAACCTTTCAAAGCTTAAAAATATATATTTTTAAAAATGGGCAATAAGTGTCTCTATGGCCTTAAAGATTATTTGGTAGTTTTACCAGTGCTATTGAAAAAGATTAATTGTCATGAAAGGAAAAATTGACTATACTTCCTTTGTTAGTGCAAATTATACATGTAGCTTTGGGATGTAAGCAATCAAACCATTAAATTAGGTTTACACTTAAAAAAAAGTGATTTCATAATGAAAATCAGATTTTTTTTTCAAAAGTAACCATCTAGTACTTTTTAAAAGAGTAATTTGTACTTTTACCTAATATTAGTATTATTTACTAAAAAAATGTATTTTAGCAGTTTAAAAGTATTTTTACTTGAGTACAAAAAAGATTTCACAAGAACTTAGTGCAGGTTTATTATACTATTAATATATGATTAATAAATATTATTATTAATGGTTTTTATTTGTATCTATTCCTATGCAATGTTTTATGGGTTGCTGAGAATACATTTCAGGTCTTCAATACATAGCATGTCAGTCTTGAAAAAAAAATAGGTGCTGGAATTGATTTTCATTAGGCTGTGCCTGTATGAACCCTGTCATGTACTTTTAACATTTATTTCAAGATTAGTCTGAAAGTGTAGGAATATGACATATAGCCTATATTTATAAGGTCCAAGCAGCATTTCCAGCTTTTGATGAATAGGCTACTATGAATACTTTAGATTTAAGTACAGCAGTTTTCTTTTTACTTTTTAAGAACAACGCCATTTTTTTATGAACTTTTAAAAGCACATTTTAACTAAAACTTTTTTTTTATCTGCAAGCACAGTTAATGTTCAGACTATTTCAAATGTTTAAAGTGACTGACAATAATACATATTCTTACTAATAGGAATTAATCTGCATCGTTTTAAAACTGTGCACACCTGTAGCTGCTTAATTAGGCTTAAAACGCTATTTTTTAATACTGGTTAAAAAATAGCGTCGTAAGGTGGTACTTGGAGAGACGATTTTTTTCTAAGGTGGTACTTGGTGAAAAAAGTTTGAGAACCACTGATCTAGAGTGATCTAAACACATTTGCTGAAGCTGTAAACTGAAGCTTTGTCCATCATTTGATCTGGCAATAGCAACACAAATAAGTGCATTGTTGTTGGTCTTTGTTTTTCAGAGAAAGTGTTGAAATAATGGTGTAAAAACAGAGTCAATACCTGTGTTTCTCTGAGAGAGAGTCCTTTACTCGCTCCTCTGCCATACTGCAGCTAAAACACCAATGCAGACATTAGCAGAGCTTTCAGCAAACAATCAGCCGCTGACCATCACCTGGAGATGACAATATACTGAGATGAAGAACAGCACACTTTATAGCAATCAATGCTCACTTCACTAACAACACTGCACTGAAACAGACCACATGATGAGGGACACCACAAACAACACCTTACTGAAACAGACCGCATGATGAGGGATAGCACAAACTGACTTTCAGCCATTTCACATCAGAAATATATATATATATATATATATATATATATATATATATATATATATATATATATGTATGTATATATGTATATATATGTATATAATGATTTAGATTAAAATTTATGCAGTTGGTTACACCCATGATCTGAATTGAGGTAAAGCTAGTTTTATTTTCACACTTTCAGAATTTCTCCTTGATTAAGAAGTGTTCTTTGCTAAATTGTGAAATCATATAAGCATTAAGTTTAGTCAAATTAATGGTGCTAAGGTTGTTTTGAAATCATATTCACATCATATTCACACCGATTATTCAAAGTATCATGGTAAACACTATAGGGAGTGTGTCACAAGTTGTCATTGAACGAATGTGCGAATATAAAACCAACTTTACCACAGTCTCATCTGACACCTCAGATATTTCAGATTTGATCATTTGATACGACTTTGTCTGTCACAATAACTTCTGCTTTAGACAGCTATTAACTTATTATTTTATTTATGCTTAGTTGCTTAATTAATAGTTAGTTAGTATTGAAACGTTACCAGCAGGCCCGGCCCCAACCATTTGGCGCCCTAGGCAAGATTTCAGGGGGCGCCCCTTCACATCGCAGTAAATTCCACTGCTAGTGTACATACAGTCATAAGAAACTAAACAGCTTTTTGATCGACTACTGCAAGCTGGGAAAACATCAGATAAATATGCCAATGCAATTAGCATTAATGTTGAACAGATCTAAAATTTACACATTTGCTTGAGGAAGAAATGATGGGGACAGTTATTGCAGTTTAAGGATCATCGGCACTCTTCCGGTTAACGGAAGCTCTGCTTTCACTTTCGATTTCCTGACTGTTTAAAGTTTATTTTGTGCTAAATGATGTGAAATTTTCGAGTCAACCTGATATAGAAGAGCACAAACACTTTTAAGCGATAGAAAATAACCCATTATATTGTTCAAATGACCGTGTTTGGACGTGTTTAATCGGTGTTGCTTTGAGCTTCAGGAGCAGACAGTGCTATAAATCACGCTTATAAACACGCTTACACATATAAACCCTTCATCATCTCCACAAATCAGCCTAATGTAGAAGTGTTAAACTCACATGCAGAAGTACAGACGCTCTTGTGCAGCAGGAACACGATGTGAGCTCTTTGACGCTTTCGGTTTGTCAACTTCTTCAGTATTTTGGCGGTTGTCAAACTTAAATGCGCTTTACCGCCACCTGCTGGACTGGAGTGCGGTACAGGAGTCTGACATGGAGAGAAACACGAGAAAAACAAACCACACTATAAAACCAAGGGAAAACATTGCTGCTTAAATAAATAAAGGGGAATTATTGTAGCCTCCATATGTTGACAAATACTTTTCTTAATATTTGTCTTTTGTATTGATAATCTTGACATTCTGTTATTACATGCTGCACATGTTTCACACTGATTACAATGTGAGTATAAGTCATGTGTGTGCTTCCCTATAAACTCAGTATCTTGTTTAGTCCTGTATGTGCTATTCTGAGGCGGTTATGACCATTTCCTCCCTCCGATTATTCCCCATTTCTCTTCCTTCACAGATTCACCATTGGATTGTACACAGATGTCTTCCTGAGTCATTTATATCCCAGTGTCCCTGGCTTATACTCTCTGTCTGAATCTTTATTATAGTTTTGACTTCAGCTTCACTTAATTTAACCTTAAGGTCTAAGTGTGAGTGTGTGTGGGTGTTTCCCAGTACTAGGTTTCACCTGGAAGGGCATCCGCTGTGTAAAACATGGATTACTGGATACTGGAATAGTTGGCAGTTCATTCCACTGTGGCGACCCCTGATAAATAAGGGAATAATCAGAAGGAAAATGAATAAATTAATATATACTGTATATATACACCTTGTCCATATACACCATCTATCGTTATTAACCTTTATCTCTAATTTATATTATGTTTCTCTTCATGTCCAATATTATTTAAATATTTAATTAATTTCCTCCTCTCTTGCATATATTTTCTACAATAATATACCGTTCTACCATTTCTCTAACTCTACAGTGACCACATTAATCATTTTCTTTACCTTCATTAAAGCCAATGTTGAGTTTAGTCTAGTGCAGGGGTGTCAAAAGTACGGTCCATGCGTATCAGGCCCACAAATGGGTTTAATCTGGCCGGTGAGATGATTCTGTAAAGAATAAAAATGAGCTGCAATTTATCAATAAAAGAAACTGCTGTTCCAGTAGATGGCACAATAGCAAATCACAAACTGATCATTTCGTCTGATCCTGAATCAGTCTCAATTTGATAGCCTTCTCAAAGAGAAAGACCACATCTATGCCCTGCTGTACAACACGTCAGTATTCTCACGAGGAAACGTAACTATTTCAGGTTTTGTCAGTTTAGTGACTGATTCATACGAGTTCAGTTGTATGAAAATGTCAGATTTTAAAAATCAGGTGTGTCACCTAACTCCAGCCCTAAACCCAGTCCTCATTGGTTAATAAGCAAATCGTACTAAATTGTATGAATTAGATTGTACTAATTTATACGAATTATCCACTAAATCAAATAGTTACGAATTGCCGCAAGCTTGTGTTGCAGCATAAGATAGTTAAGCCGAGGTGCTGTGCTGAGGCGTTTTTTTACATTTACATTTAGCAGACGCTTTTATCCAAAGCGACTTCTTTGGTTTGCGAGAAGAAACTGAACAGTTCATAGAAGGAAAGGACAAACCAGTGTTAGAGTTTCATTTGGTAGAATGTAGGCAGGACCTTTCATTCATGGTGGATGTTACAGAGCACTTCCTGAAGCTGGCTGCAACTCAGAATGTGATGCCTGATATTGATGTGCTGGTGAAAACTAAAAGATGCCAGGTATCAGAGCAAATAAACTATGCAACCCCACTTAAAGTGCTGCATGAGACACCCTGATATAGTTTAGTGATCTGTGAAACAGTTGTGTAAATCACTGAGGCATTGTGTGTTTGTGTGATTATTTTCTTTAGAATCTTCTAATAAATGTAAGGTGTTCATGATTAATATTGTTGTTGTGCTTGTACTGTTTTCAACACACTCTCCTCGGGCTCCAGCTTTATGTTGATTATAATAAAACAAAGAAAACAATCTGAAGTTGCTGTTTTTAAGTTATATATAGGGCGGAGCAGGAGGGATGACCCAGGGAGGATGGACCTGGGACAGAAAAGCAGGCGGCCCAAGGACAGCTGGCCAGACTAGAGGAGTCTATGGGGAGCCGGCAAGACTGAAGCCTGTAGGGTGCCAGCTAGACTGGAGACTTGTGCAGGACTCGAAATTAACTTTCTTACTTGGTAGCACCGGTGCTCCCAACCTGAAATATTTAGGACCCACCAAAAATGAATGAGCACCGCTGCAAATTGTATATTAAGGTATTTATTGTATTTGAAAACAACATCAATTGGGACTAACAAAACCCAGAAACAACTATCTAACTAATGCTGTGATGACTTAATATTTTTGCAATAATTCCAAAATGAATGTCTAATAATTATAAAATATTAATGATGACGATGATGACAATAATACTAATAATAGATTATATTTCTCATCATCATGCTGCCTTGAATGTGCTTTAATGTAAGTTATCTGCTGTATAAAGTCCTACTGTTGCTTTATGAAAAATAAATTGATGGTTTGCATCAAACACAAATGAAGCATTGCAGTAAGAAATATTTATTTTGTATTATTGTTTTTATATGCGTGTCAATTTAATCAATAATATTTCTGCTACAAAACAAACAAAATAATATAATTAATCATTCAATTCAATGCTGAAAGCTGTAAAGCAGTCATCAGTAATAAATAGAAAAATAAAATACACCTCAAGAAAGAACGACAAAAGAAAGGAAGAAAAGTCTCACTTATAAAAGTTTTGGTTTCGGTTCGTGTCGTTTTAATGCTCAGCCTCGTTACGCGCTGAATTACATCTTTCTGTGTTTGCAGGAAAGCATGCGAGTGAATATGAGGGGGGCAGAGCAGGATTCTCCCGATGACCACCGGCACTTTGTTTGCGGGCACTCCGGAGTCCCTATGCATATGTGGGAGAGTCCTGGAACTTCCTGGAGACTTGGGATGTCTAAAATAGTCTCTAGTAGTCTGACCTTGATTAGTTGGATCAGCTGTATTTGTTTGGGGTTGTAGCAAAACTGTGCAGAGCACAGAGCACTCAAGCACAGAGCACTCAAGAAATCAAGTTTGAGACGCATGCTTTAAAGGCATAGTTCACCCAGAAATGAAAATTGCCTCACCATTTACTAATTTTTCTCAGGATCATTACAGGACATCATTTCATTTACACACAGTCTAATAACCATCAATGATTCTGCCATTCCCAACCCTTGGGTGCACACAAAGGTTGGGATAATATTATCTTTGCATATATAACACACACACACACATTCATTCACTCGTCACTACATCTGTAGATGTTCCCAATATACACACACAGACACCAAATAGGTTACACATACATATTTATTGAACTATTGCAAGTTTCAGGTCTCATCTTTCGTTGTTGTGGGGTGTTGCAGTCCAGGTTACCGAAAGCAACTGGCAAACTTCGGTAGCTGCCTAGAAAGCTTGATAACGCTAAACCTCAACACCGCGCATGCGGGATCACTCAGATGACTGGATTGCCTTAATGTTGCCTGTTTTTGGGGAGAGATTGAAATACAAAACCAGCGAAATAAGAAAATACATAATAATAATATTGTTAAATACACCTGTTATGATACTGGAGATGATCTGAATGTGATGTATGTGATCATCTATTAAGGTGCATTATTTTATCTAGTATAAAAGCCAGTAATAGAAGGGATTTATTCTAATAGTCAGACCAGTTGGTTGTTTAGGAGGTCTTTTGCAGTGGGAGGCAAATAGTGCTAGTGTATTATACCTGTTTTTGTGGAAGGTTGAACAGCAAGGAGCGGTAATTTCTACATGTAAATATATATTTTCTAGTTTGTTTGTTTGTTTTGATTTTTGTTTCTTTATTTTTCTATCTTTTTTACGGATATAATTTGTACAGGTTTATGAGCAGTTTTGAATGGACTGTAATAAGGAACGGACACTGTCAATAAATTACATTTTGCATATAAGTGCTCTGCCATATTCTTTGTGACCTGTATTCTATCATGCCTCATCACACTCTCCCTTGTGTGGTTTTAAACCTTTATTAGTTTTTTTTTTAATTCTGTTGAGCACAAAAGAAAATATTTAAAATAAAATAAAAACGCTTTCTTTATGTTCCAGAAGAAAGGAAATGTTTAAAACCACATGACGGAGAGTAAATGGTAAGGTCATTTTAATTTTTGGGTAAAACATCCAGTTAATGCTCACTAGCAGTTAAAGTTCACTTTTTTTTTAAGATCTGATGTTGCTGAAAGAAGAGACTCAATGGAATAAAACGGAAGAGAAACAGTTTGAGAAACACCAAGAAATAACAACTGATGAAAAACCCACACTGACTGAAAAGACTTCATCAAGCGGAGGACCTCGGAAATCCAAATCTGCATGTAATTTTACTTGTGTTCAGTGTGGAAACTGTTTCACTCGAAAACACAACCTTCAAGTCCACATGAGAGTTCACACTGGGGAGAAGCCTTACTCTTGCCCTCAGTGTGGAAAGAGTTTTAAGCAAAATGGCTACCTTAAAGTCCACATGAGAACTCACACTGGAGAGAGATGCTACACATGCCAACAGTGTGGACAACGCTTCTATACTACAGGAAACTTTGCACAGCACATGAGAATTCACACTGGAGAGAGGCCGTACATATGCCTACAGTGTGGAAAAAGCCTCTATCAATCAGCAAACTTGGCAGCGCACATGAGAATTCACACTGTGGAAAAGCCTTACTCTTGCATTCAGTGTGGAAAGAGTTTTAAGCAAAATAGCAGCCTTGAAGCCCACATTAGAGCTCACGATGATGGCAGAATTTTTACTTGCCCACAGTGTGGGAAAAGTTTTGCTCAAAAGCAAGACCTTGAGATCCACATGAGGATTCACACTGGAGAGAAACCTTACACATGCACAGAGTGTGGTAAAAGTTTCAGATTTAAAAGCACACTCAAACAACACATGATAAGTCACACCAGAGAGAAGCCATTTACATGTGCTCAGTGTGGAAGGAGCTTCACAACCAAATCTAGCCTCATGAACCACATGAATGTTCACACTGGAACCATAGTGTTCACATGTGATCAGTGTGGAAAGAGTCTCACACGCAAAGACTCCATTAAGAACCACATGAAGACTCATTCAGTAGAGTGTTTTAGATGCAGTGAATGTGGAAAAGGCTTTAAATCTAAAAGAAGCCTCAACACTCACATGAAGCTTCACAATGGAGAGCAGAGTTCTCAAAATTGAGGCCTTGCCTAGCGGAGCTTGGAGCTATCTCCCGGGACAGCATGCCAAACAAGTGTGAACTCTTGAATACATATCAAGTTACTGAAAATGAAACCCTTTGAACACCTGAAGATTTAAACTCAATAACTGAAGACGGGGTGAAGATTTTTTTTTGTAGTGTAGATCATGGGTCACAGCGCAGTACCAGGTTGTAAGAGTTTCAACTTTATGATGAACCAATAACCATATTTATGCACATTGCACACTTCAAATGGTCGGCACTAAAAAGAAAAATAGAAAGATTAGGGATGAGAAACTGTCCTACACCCTTAGATTGTGTTTTTAATCATTCATATTATTTTATTGTCACTCGTGTGAACAAACACCGATTTGCCTCCAAGTTTTGGGCTTTTGTCTGCACTTTATAAAACCTGTTGGCGAATGAAAGTCCGGCTAAACTCGTGCGGTGTGAACTCGCCATAAGGTATTGACAGTGACTGACTGATGCAGACTCCCTAAACCCTGTTCAGACTACACAATGACATTTCCCAGTTGCAACAGATCAGATTTGTGTCAGATTATTATGTGGTTTTGGGTAACAAATGAAGACTTTGGTTTCAGAACACTGGACATTTATTTTGATGGACTGATTTAAGAAAGGAACAAGTTTTTTTTTTATGAAGACCATTTAATTTCTGTATGCAACTGGTTACCTTTAAAGATATGTTCATGTGAGAACTCCCACATTACTACAGATAAATCGGTGTATGGGAAACCCAGTGTTGCTATTGTGAAAGAGAATGTGAGTGATTTGTTAGCTTAAATGCTGCTTCCAGAACTCAACAGACTACTAAAGCACTTCAGCTTTTTGTTCATTTAAATTATTATTTATATGCAATACATATTGCACTGCTCATGTGCGCTGATTATAATGTGTACTGTCTGTAAGTGGTGTGTGTGTATGTAGACAGCCTAATATGAGTCTATTAATCTCAAAGTCACACTTTAAAAGAAACTGTATACCACCAACATTTTCAAAATTAAAAGAAAAGAAAAAATGATTTGGGGTTATATACTAGATCTAATTTTTATGTTATTTAATTTTTTTATTAAATGTTCAAAATAAATGTACAAACACAGTAGGCCTTACTTTTATAAACAAGCATGAACTAATTGAATTGCAACAATAGGCAGACACTCGTGCTCTGCTCACGTGCTGCTGATGCTTGCGGTGTGAGGCAGCCGTTAGTCTTAACACTAAAAGAAAAAACCTCTTGATACGATACTTCCAAACGCAGTTTCATCTAAGACAGTGGGGGGGAAGCAAAATTTACTGTGCTTTCTACTCAGTTACTTTGCACATGCATAAAGAGGCTCTTGTACGACAAATCCAAAAGGCGTGATCTCAACAATAGGTGGCAGTTACTTTTCCCCAAAACCACAGGTTGCCGACGAGTCATTCCTCAAGCCCACTAGGCCCTACACTGTTTTCTAATCTCCCTTATTTAAAACAGCTCAATTAAGTCATCGGCTTTATTGTAGAGTACTCCTAGTATCTGAGCCTGCACTGCGCAATGAAAGAAAGAAGCAAAACGGGATGGACAGATGCCTAAAATGTTAGAAACGCACCACACCTTAAGTCAGTGAAGAAAAAGAGCAATGCTTGCGACTCTGGTGGGACTCAAACCCACAACCTTTGGATGGCTCAGCTCACAGCCTAGAAGTCCAATACACTATCCATTGCGCCACAGAGCCTGCTCTGCTTCCTCTAGCACTTTTGCACAGAAAGCACTTTTTAGTACTCTCTGGCCCATGAAAGAACAGCCAACTGCAGACAAGGCACTGCTGGGATTCGAACCCAGGATCTCCTGTTTACTAGAAAGGCACTTTGACCAACTAAGCCACAGCGCCAAACGACCTTGACACGGCCTAATTGTTTAATTCGAAAAAATAAAAAAATTAACAACGGTAGCGCTGCATGTGGGAATGTCTGGACTTGAAATATTAAAGTCCAATTGGTTAGGCATTACCACACTATGCTATATAAAGCCATCGTCCAAAGCCCTCTTGAACGAGCAGCGTTCTTAAGGATTTGAGTTTTGTTAAGAAACCGACTGCTAAACATCCCGCTGCGTAAACACTCGTTACTCTTAACAAAAAGCAAACATGAAACCTGTACATTAGGCATTGCTGGGATTTGAACCCAGAATCTCCTGTTTACTATTTATTTTATTTATTTATTTGTTTATTTGGCAGGGACAGTGTACATTAATTAGCATTTCTGCCAATGCACCAGAATTAGCCCGAAGGCTATTTTTCATCTGTTGTCCCTTAACAACCTAGAAAAAACAATACAAAAATTATACAATCTATCAAACATTTAAAAAGTACTAAAATAGACATGGTCATATAGATGTTAAAAGAGAATATTTACAAATTAAGCTAAAACACCAACATTTTATAATAGAGATAAAAGTAGTTGAAACACATTTAAACAACAGATCATTAAGATGGTGGGCACAATCAAAAACATGCTAGTTTCAATTTAATCAGAATGATGACACACCTGATTCTCTATAAACCAGGTTTTTAAATGTTTTTTGAATATATTAAATGAGGTTATATCTCTGATACTGCCATGGACAGCTGTAACTGAAAAGGCACCCTGACCAAAGGTACTTTTCCGGAGTGGGACAATACAGTCTCCTCGGGCTGTCCCTCGTGTTGCTCTGTGTGTGCTGTTCCTGATGTTTACAAACTGACTGAGAGGTGGGGATGACAGACCATGAATGATTTTATACAACAGGCAAATGTTTGAGTACTTAATGACATTTTCCCAGCTTAACAGTTTATGTTTTTGCAAAATGCTACAATGATGATGTCTTAGAGGCTTTTTATCCAGTATTTTAATTGACTGTTTGTAAAGTGACTCTATGGGTTTTAGTGTTGTTTTATTTGCTTGTGACCAGGTTGTTAGACAGTAGGTTATATGTGATAAAATCATTGAATGCATGAATATTTTAGCTGCCTGCAATGATAAATGTGACCTTATGAACCGGAAATTAGTTATATTGAATTTAACACGGTTACATACCTTTTTAATTTGTGATTTAAATGTTAATTTAGAGTCAATTTGGACCCCAAGATATTTAAAATCAGATACAATTTGTAATTTGTCCCCATCCACGTAGATGTCTGTTAGATTATTTACTATGTTTGTTTTAGAAAAGTACATTGTAACAGTTTTGCTTACATTCAGTTTTAAACAAGACTGGTTTAACCATTCTGAGACATGAGCCATAGCTTGTGTAAGTTTTTCTGCTACTTGGGTCGTGTTTTTACCATGTGTAAAAATAACTGTATCATCTGCATACATCTGAATCAGGGCATTTAGACAGACTGAAGGAAGGTCATTTATGTAGAGAGAAAATAATAAAGGTCCCAAAATGGAACCTTGAGGTACACCCGTGGGCAGAGAGAGCGGGATAAGTGATAATCTTTAATTCTCACTGAGTGTGATCGATTTGATAAATATGATTAAAACCACTTCAATGACTCTGGTGACATATTAAATTTAGTTAATTTGGACAATAATATTTTATGATTTACAGTGTCAAAAGCTTTTTTTCAGGTCAAGAAACACAGCACCAACTACACCATCTTTATCCAGTAGATGTTTAATATTTTCTATGAGAAAACAATTTGCAGTCTCAGTGGAGTGTTGAGATCTGAAACCGAATTGCATTGGATGAAGAGAAAATGTAGTGGTGTTTAGATGTTTAATTAATTGATTGGCAATGAGTTTCTCTGCAACTTTAGACACAGTGGGAATAATACTGATTGGCCTATAGTTGGAAAGTGACTGATGATCCCCGTTTTTAAAAATTGGAATGACAGCAGATGACTTCCATACACATGGAAATATTGCCTCAGAAATGGAACGATTGAGAAGTTTAGTTATTGGGGTTAATAGTGTAGAACTAAGTTCTTTCAACATAAGAGAGTCTATACCAAAAGTATCTTTAGTTCTGAAGGATTTGAGAGATTTTATTGCCTGTAAGGCATCAGATTCTGAGATATTACTTGGCTGCGAAATTGGCTGTGAACTATTTAAAGAACACATGTTAGAAATTTTTGATGGACACAATGGGACCATATTTGAAACTGAGTTAATCAAAAAATTATTAAAGGCCTCTGCAATTTTGCAGGCGTTATTTGTGATATGCCCATCTATCATAACTTCCAACATCTTTTTGTTTTTTGTATCCTGTCTAACAACTTTTTTTAGTTGGTTCCAGATTGTTTTAGAATCCCCTTTTGCTTTTTCTATTAATGTTAGGAAATAATCAGCTTTGGCTTTTCGTATGTTTTTAACTACTCTATTTCTTAATGTTGTAAACATGTTTCTATCACTAGCCGATTTACTCTTAATTACTTTTTTTACGCAAAATCTCTCTCTTTCATTAGTTTTAGTATGTCAGAGTTAATCCAGGGTAGTATATTTTTATTGTGTTTGCATTTAAGTTTAGTGCTGAATTCTTTAACTGTTTTCTCGATTGTTCCTACAAAAGATCCACGGTCCTTTTCAAGATCAGTACCCAGTAATATTCTGTCCCAGTAAATTTGCTCTACAGCATTTTTAAATCCTTCCCTTCTATTTCTTGGTATTCCTATAAATTCATGTTCTCTGGCAGAAAATTGAAATCTCTTTTTGGAGAGTTTTCTGGCCACAAGTGTCAAATTGTGGTCAGAAATGCCAGCTAACATATTAGAGGTTTTAATTATCCTTTCAGGTCGGTTGGTAAATATTAGATCAATCTGAGTACTACTTGAAGTGGTGATCCTTGTGGGACCATTTATCATTTGAACAAGGTCAAATTTGTCAGTTATTCTTTTAAGTTTGTTTCTACAAGATGTATCCTCCCAGTTTATGTTAAAATCCCCTAAAATAACAGTTTCTTTATTTAAGTTACTTTCTTTAAGTAACTTTTCAAACCTATCATAAAAAGTACCATCCGAAGATGGGGGACGATAAATCACAATGATTGTAAATGACATTTGGGGTGATAGTCTGACATTTAAACCCAAGCATTCTAATTCATAATCACAAAGCCAATTGATTTCCTCACATTGGAGATTATCTTTTACATATATCATAACACCACCACCTTTTGCTCCTTCTCTGTCTTTTCTGAACATTGTATAGCCAGATATGTTAAGTGCCACAGAAGGGGCATATTTGTACAGCCATGTCTCAGATAGGCAAAGGTATTCCAGGTTTGAGTTAGTTAACAGATGGGTAATTTGTTCAGATTTAGATAAAATGCTTCTTATATTTAAATGCCCACCTAAAAGACCTTTGGGTTTCATTTAAGGATCCCACACAATTTTTGAATTATTAACAGTGTTAAAGAACGCATGTTTCCAGTTTTTGACAACCCCTTGGTTGAGCCGTTTCCTGTTTACACTGTTCGTTGCCATGGTGCTCGCGCTGTCATTCAAAAAAGTTTGTTGTTGTTGTTGCTGCGTTTCTGGATCAGGTCTCTCGTTTCCACGAAACGCACACACCCGTCCAGCGAACTCCCGACCGAAGCTTCTGTCCGACATGCTGACACACAACCTCGGATGCGTTTTTTTCCCCCTGCCGCTCGCCATTCGACCACCCCGGAACCGCGGCCGCGCCTTTCACACACTCTACCCCCTGGACAGACAGCTTGAGCGTATTTGGCGTCGGGCAGAGAGAATGCAGAGGATTAGCCTGTTGTGCAGACGAACACAAAAGTGTACATGAAGAGCATACCTGTAAGGTAAGAGTAGCGCGTTTGTCCTCCGTTTGTGGGTTAGCCTCTCTCGGCGTCTTGAAGTGGTGCGGCCTGGGCATGGGTGGATATCCCCAGATAACATCAAGCATATTGCGATAATAAGTCCTGTCCGTGACGATTGTGTAGTTGTCATTGCTTTTTTTTTTCTTTGTGATCTTGTTGTACAGCGATGGGTATACCATGGTCACAGCCAGTGCATAAGTTCCATAGCCTGTACTTGTCTTTGCCAGTTCATTACCTTTTCGTTTGTAGCCCAGATCCTTGTATATATGCGGATTGTCATTATGATAAGACAGTGGATAGATGCTGCAAAACATCCGAACCGGATCCACACGAATAGCCGCTGTCAAGCTGTAAAATAACAGTAGACTAGGAGCGTTATGACAACACCTGTTCCACCTGTCGCCATCTTGGCCTCAGCCAAGTTTCTTACTAGACAGGCACTTTGACCAACTAAGCCACAACGCCAACGCTGAATAGGAGGCAAGACGTTTTTGCACACAGAGACTAAAAAAAGACAGCAAGTCTTAAAATGGCAAGAAAAGAGGTTGTTTAACTCTATTTGTCGCACTATTCATTACGCCTCAAAGCTATACAATTTTATAATTCATTCCGGTGAGCTCTATAAAACAAGCACACGCACCACCTGGACTAAGGCGCTGCTGGGATTTGAGCCCAGGATCTCCTGTTTACAAGACAGGCGCTTTGACCAGCTAAGCCACAGCGCCACAGAATTTCACAGTAAGAGACATTTGCCCGATAACAAAAATCGAAGAAGAAAAAATAATACACAACAAAAACCAGCATGTCAGGATGCTGAAAATGCTGACAAGACGGACGCAGTCTTTTAGAGTCTGGATGATCATGTCTCAAACCTGACCATGTCATCCAAACCCAGAGTCAGCTCGGAAAATGGAAATCAGGACAAACATATGCTATCGGCCATTGAAAGAGTTTCAGATCAGAAAGCCACTTTCCCATAATCTAAGGGAAAGGTGCAGTTTGAATTTGATCCTAGCACCTGCTGTTCCCAAGACAGGTGCTCTGACCAACTTAGTCTTAACACTAAAAGAAAAAACCCCTGGATACGATACTTCCAAACGCAGTTTCATCTAAGACAGTGGGGGGGAAGCAAAATTTACTATGCTTTCTACTCAGTTACTTTGCACATGCATAAAGAGGCTCTTGTACGACAAATCCAAAAGGCGGGATCTCAACAATAGGTGGCAGTTACTTTTCCCCAAAACCACAGGTTGCCGACGAGTCATTCCTCAAGCCCACTAGGCCCTACACCGTTTTCTAATCTCCCTTATTTAAAACAGCTCAATTAAGTCATCGGTTATTATTGTAGAGTACCCCTAGTATCTGAGCCTGCACTGCGCAATGAAAGAAAGAAGCAAAACGGGATGGACAGATGCCTAAAATTTTAGAAACGCACTACACCTTAAGTCAGTGAAGAAAAAAAGCTAAGCTTGCGACTCTGGTGGGACTAGAACCCACAACCTTCGAATGACTCAGCTCACTGCCTAGAAGTCCAATGCGCTATCCATTGCGCCACAGAGCCTGAGTGCTCTGCTGCCTCTAGCACTGTTGCACAGAAAGCACTTTTTAGTACTCTCTGGCCCAAGAAAGAATGGCCAACTGTCAACAAGGCACTGTTGGGATTCAAACCCAGGATCTCCTGTTTACTAAAAAGGCGCTTTGACCAACTAAGCCACAGCGCCAAACGACCGTGGTAGGGGCTAATTGTTTAATTCGAAAAAAGAAAAAAAAACTAACAACGGTTGCGCTTCATGTGTCAATGTCTGGACTTGAAATATTAAAGTCCAATTGGTTAGGCATTACCACACTAAGCTATATAAAGCCATCGCCCAAAGCCCTCTTGAACGAGCAGCATTCTTAAGGATTTAAGTTTTGTTAAGAAACCAACTGCTAAACATCCCGCTGCGTAAACACTCGTTACTCTTAACAAAAACCAACCGTGGAACCTGTACATTAGGCATTGCTGGGATTTGAACCCAGGATCTCCTGTTTACGAGACAGGCGCTTTGACCAGCTAAGCCACAGCGCCACAAAAATTTGCTGTAACAAAAATCGAAGAAGAAAAAAATAATACACAACAAAAACCAGCATGTCAGGATGCAGAAAATGCTGACAAGACGGACGTGGTCTTTTAAAGTCTGGATAATCATGTCTCAAACCTGACCGGTAACCTGGCCTCTGTTCAAGATCAAAGCAAAAAATGCGTGAATTTATTTTTATTTAATCTATCCTTAATCATATGTTAAGTGTTTTTTGGAACCTTCAGTTTCATTACATCCAAACCCAGAATCAGCTCGGAAAATGGAAATCAGGACAAACATATGCTATCGGCCATTGAAAGAGTTTCAGATCAGAAAGCCACTCTCCCATAATCTGAGGGAAAGGTGCAGTTTGGATTTGAACCTAGCACCTGCTGTTCCCAAGACAGGTGCTCTGGCCAACTTAGTCTTAACACTAAAAGAAAAAACCTCTGGATACGATAGTTCCAAACGCAGTTTCATCTAAGACAGTGGGGGGGAAAGCAAAATTTACTGTGCTTTCTACTCAGTTACTTTGCACATGCATAAAGAGGCTCTTGTACGACAAATCCAAAAGGCGTGATCTCAACAATAGGTGGCAGTTACTTTTCCCCAAAACCACAGGTTGCCTTCGAGTCATTCCTCAAGCCCACTAGGCCCTACACTGTTTTCTAATCTCCCTTATTTAAAACAGCTCAATTAAGTCATCGGCTTTATTGTAGAGTACCCCTAGTATCTGAGCCTGCACTGCGCAATGAAAGAAAGAAGCAAAACGGGATGGACAGATGCCTAAAATGTTAGAAACGCACCACACCTTAAGTCAGTGGAGAAAAAGAGCACAGCTTGGAACTCTGGTGGGACTCGAACCCACAACCTTTGAATGGCTCAGCTCACAGCCTAGAAGTCCAATGCGCTATCCATTGCACCACAGAGCCTGAGTGCTCTGCTTTCTCTAGCACTGTTGCACAGAAAGCACTTTTTAGTACTCTCTGGCCCATGAAAGAACAGCCAACTGCGGACAAGGCACTGCTGGGATTCAAAGCCAGGATCTCCTGTTTACTAGACAGGCACTTTAACCAACTAAGCCACAGCGCCAAACACCCTAATAGGGGCTAATTGTTTAATTCCAAAAGATAAAAAAAAAACTAACAACGGTAGCGCTGCATGTGGGAATGTCTGGACTTGAAATATTAAAGTCCAATTGGTTAGGCATTACCACACTATGCTATATAAAGCCATCGTCCAAAGCCCTCTTGAACGAGCAGTGTTCTTAAGGATTTGAGATTTGTTAAGAAACCGACTGCTAAACATCCCGCTGCGTAAACACTCGTTATTCTTAACAAAAAGCAAACATGAAACCTGTACATTAGGCACTGCTGGGATTTGAACCCAGGATCTCCTGTTTACTAGACAGGCACTTTGCCCAACTAAGCCACAGCGCCAACATTGAATATGAGGCAAGACGTTTTTGCACACAGAGACTAAAAAAAGACAGCAAGTCTTAAAATGGCAAGCAAAGAGGTTGTTTAACTCTATTTGTCGCACTATTCATTACGCCTCAAAGCTATACAATTTTAAAATTCATTCCGGTGAGCTCTATAAAACACGCACCACCTGGACTAAGGCGCTGCTGGGATTTTAACCCAGGATCTCCTGTTTACGAGACAGGCGCTTTGACCAGCTAAGCCACAGCGCCACAGAAATTCACAGTAAGAGACATTTGCCCGATAACAAAAATCGAAGAAGAAAAAATAATACACAACAAAAACCAGCATGTCAGGATGCAGAAAATGCTGACAAGACGGACGCAGTCTTTTAGAGTATGGATGATCATGTCTCAAACCTGACCATGTCATCCAAACCCAGAGTCAGCTCGGAAAATGTAAATCAGGCCAAACATATGCTATCGGCCATTGAAAGAGTTTCAGATCAGAAAGCCACTCTCCCATAATCTGAGGGAAAGGTGCAGTTTGGATTTGAACCTAGCACCTGCTGTTCCCAAGACAGGTGCTCTGGCCAACTTAGTCTTAACACTAAAAGAAAAAACCTCTGGATACGATACTTCCAAACGCAGTTTCATCTAAGACAGTGGGGGGGAAGCAAAATATACTGTGCTTTCTACTCAGTTACTTTGCACATGCATAAAGAGGCTCTTGTACGACAAATCCAAAAGGCGTGATCTCAACAATAGGTGGCAGTTACTTTTCCCCAAAACCACAGGTTGCCGACGAGTCATTCCTCAAGCCCACTAGGCCCTACACCGTTTTCTAATCTCCCTTATTTAAAACAGCTCAATTAAGTCATCGGTTATTATTGTAGAGTACCCCTAGTATCTGAGCCTGCACTGCGCAATGAAAGAAAGAAGCAAAACGGGATGGACAGATGCCTAAAATGTTAGAAACGCACCACACCTTAAGTCAGTGGAGAAAAAGAGCAAAGCTTGCAACTCTGGTGGGACTCAAACCCACAACCTTTGAATGACTCAGCTCACAGCCTAGAAGTCCAATGCACTATCCATTGCGCCACAGAGCCTGAGTGCTCTGCTTCCTCTAGCACTGTTGGACAGAAAGCACTTTTTAGTACTCTCTGGCCCATGAAAGAACAGCCAACTGCGGACAAGGCACTGTTGGGATTCAAAGCCAGGATCTCCTGTTTACTAGACAGGCACTTTAACCAACTAAGCCACAGCGCCAAACAACCTTGATAGGGGCTAATTGTTTAATTCCAAAAAATAAAAAAAAACTAACAATGGTACCGCTGCATGTGGGAATGTCTGGACTTGAAATATTAAAGTCCAATTGGTTAGGCATTACCACACTATGCTATATAAAGCCATCGTCCAAAGCCCTCTTAAACGAGCAGCGCTCTTAAGGATTTGAGATTTGTTAAGAAACCGACTGCTAAACATCCCGCTGCGTAAACACTCGTTACTCTCAACAAAAAGCAAACACAAAACCTGTACATTAGGCACTGCTGGGATTTGAACCCAGGATCTCCTGTTTACTAGACAGGCACGTTGACCAACTAAGCCACAGCGCCAACATTGAATAGGAAGCAAGATGTTTTTGCACACAGAGACTAAAAAAAAGACAGCTAGTCTTAAAATGGCAAGCAAAGAGGTTGTTTAATTCTATTTGTCGCACTATTCATTACGCCTCAAAGCTATACAATTTTTATAATTCATTCCGGTGAGCTCTATAAAACAAGCACACGCACCACCTGGACTAAGGCGCTGCTGGGATTTGAGCCCAGGATCTCCTGTTTACAAGGCAGGCACTTTGACCAGCTAAGCCACAGCGCCACAGAAACACACAGTAAGAGACATTTGCCCGATAACAAAAATCATAAAGGAAAAATAATACACAACAAAAAACAGCATGTCAGGATGCAAAAAATGCTGACAAGACGGACGCAGTCTTTTAGAGTCTGGATGATCATGTCTCAAACCTGACCGGTAACCTGGCCTCTGTTCAAGATCAAAGCAAAAAATGCATGAATTTATTTTTATTTAATCTATCCTTAATCATGTGTTAAGTGTTTTTTGGAACCTTCAGTTTCATTACATCCAAACCCAGAGTCAGCTCGGAAAATGGAAATCAGGACAAACATATGCCATCGGCCATTGGAAGAGTTTCAGATCAGAAAGCCACTCTCCCATAATCTGAGGGAAAGGTGCAGTTTGGATTTGAACCTAGCACCTGCTGTTCCCAAGACAGGTGCTCTGGCCAACTTAGTCTTAACACTAAAAGAAAAAACCTCTGGATACGATACTTCCAAACGCAGTTTCATCTAAGACAGTGGGGGGAAGCAAAATTTACTATGTTTTCTACTCAGTTACTTTTCACATGCATAAAAAGGCTCTTGTACGACAAATCCAAAAGGTGTGATCTCAACAATTAGTTACAATTACTTTACTTTAAATCAGTTACTTTTCCCCAAAACCCCAGCTTGCCTTCGAGTCGTTCCTCAAGCCCACTAGGCCCTACACTGTTTTCTAATCTCCCTTATTTAAAACAGCTCAATTAAGTCATCGGCTTTATTGTAGAGTACCCCTAGTATCTGAGCCTGCACTGCAATATGAAAGAAAGAAGCAAAACGGGATGAACAGATGCCTAAAATGTTAGAAACTCACCACACCTTAAGTCAGTGAAGAAAAAGAGCAAAGTTTGCGACTGATGGGACTCGAACCCACAACCTTTGAATGGCTCAGCTCACAGCCTAGAAGTCCCATGCGCTATCCATTTTTTTTATTATTAGAAATTTTTTTCAAATTTTACAATACATACATTTAAAAACATTTAAAACATCAGTTCAGAAGCATATTAAAATATCATTTACAAACATTTTCTTAAGACATTATGTTGGTATCAAAATAGGAAAATAACAAGCATAATCATTCTGGCAAATCTATTTACAAACCATCTAGTGAGTACATAATATAAGGAGTATTCAACATAAACGTTTTGTAAAATTCTCTTTTTCTTCCATTCTAAAATATTGTTCCACAGTTTTAATATAGTTTTCCAGTTTTCTTTCATACATTTTCCTTAACTCTATTTTAGCATTTTTATTTTTCACAATGTTTCTCCTTTCCCAAATTACAGTTCTTGCAACTGATAGAAACAAATTGGCAATTCTTGTTTTACTTCCATTAAAACCAAATAAAAATATTTTATACCATTCTGTCTCCTCCTCAATCTGCTCTGTTTCACTTGGCATCATTTGTTTCATCATTTCTTTTAACTTTGCCATAAATGTTTTTAGTTCAACACATTTTAAAAACAAATGCATAATACATCTCTTATACTGCTAATTATGTCTGTGATATCTTTCCCTTTCACGCCATATGCCTGACTAGTTTTGATAAAATCGGGTAAAACCTTTTTAAGTCTATTTGCTAAAACCTTGGCTAAAATCTTAAAATCTGTGTTTAGCATTGTTAGGGGTCTAAAATTCCTCAAATCATTTTTCTCACCTTTTTTCTTATATATCAGTTTCACTAAACCAACTCTCATTAAATGCGTTGTTTCATGTTTTTTAAAAACTTCATCAAAAGTTTCCTTTAAAATTGGTGCTAAAACATCCTTAAAAACTTTGTAAAACTCAGATACTAATCCATCTAATCCTGGACTTTTCCCATTACTTAATTGCATAATAGATTCCTTGATTTCTTCTATTTGTATTTCCTCATCACACATCTTTTTGTCATCTTCTGTTACTTTTACCTCAATTTGATCCAATAAAATTTTTCTTCTTTTTCATTTATTTCAACTTTTTTAAAAAGGCTTTCATAAAAGTCTCTAACTTCCTTTAAAATATCCTGTGTTTCTTTTATTTTTTCCCCAATTTCTTTTTTTTAATTCTCTTATAATTTCTCCGTTACCCTTACTTTTCTCTAAATTGAAAAAGAATTTTGTACATTTCTCTCCATCCACAATATATTTGGCTCTGCTTCTGATCACCGCACCTCTACATTTTCTTTCTTCTATGTTTCGTAATTCCTCTTCCAAAAACAGTATTCTCTCTATATCTACTTTTTCTTGATTTAAACTGTCATTTAATTCCTTTCTAACCTCTACTTCTTTATGTGCTTTTGCTTTTTGTATTGATTTACTCATTTTAATCGTATACTTTTTAATTTCATATTTTGTGTTATCCCACCATATTCTTTTATCTTCATGATACATCTCATTTTGTATTTCAGTATTTATTAAGTCCACTATTGCCTTTCTATAAGGTTCTCCTTTTAAAATTTCTGTATTTAAAATCCATATGCCTTTTCCTCTTTCGGGTTCATTAAAATCAATCTTCATCAATAAAAACTTGTGGTCGCTTAGCGCTGTTTCTTTAAAATAAACACTCTGTATAAAATCACCCAGTTTTTCCTTGCATAAAATAAAATCAATCCTACTTTGCTTTAAGTTACCATCTACTAACTGTCTTCTTGAATGTTCTCTTTTTCCTTCATTCCTTACTCTCCATATGTCCACTACTTTGTGCTCTGCCATTAGTTTCTGCAACTCTTTTCTCCCAGTGTCATCCCTAAAAACCATGCCATCCGCTAAATCAATTCTATTAAAAACCGTGTTAAAATCTCCAATTAAAATAGTTTCTTCTTATAAAATCATTAGATCATTTATTCTGTTAAAAAATCCTTCTTTTCTTTTTCTGCTACTGGAGCATGAATGTTACATAATGTTGTATTATTTTCTCTCATTCTAATGCTAAGGCATTTTCCCTCTTTATCATTGTATATTTCTTCCACATCATTCTTTATATCTTCTTTGACTAAAATAGCGACCCCTCTTTCCATCCTTCCATCACCATTGTTATAAAATATTTGCCCCCTCCATCTCCTTCGTTTCTCCATCTTCATTAAAATCCACAACTTCTCCAGTGTTATTCTTTAGTTATTCTATTTCTCTTTGCTGTGTTGCTTCTTCCTCCTAATTTCCTTCTTGCACCTGTCTGTCCACCTGTTTTTCTTTTTGTCCTCCCCTTCCATCCAACATTCACATTTATCTAAGAATTCTGCACACTCCGAGCATCTGACAGCAGTGCATGATTGTGCAAAATGTCCGCATTCTCCGCATCTGTAGCACTTGAAATTAGGACAGTCTTTCAGCAGATGGTCCGGGCTCATGCACTGCCTACAAGTTTTCACTCGCCGACTGTGCATCACCCGGAAGTGCTGTGGTCCTTCGGCTGTTTCTAGCCTCGTGCTATAGGGCAGTGATGCCACCTCCTTCGGGAACCTTACTTTTAGGAACCTCGTCCCATCTTGTATGTCAGTGCCCGGGTAGCATCTTCTTTTAATTTTTGTTACTGGCTCAACACCCAATTCTTCCAATTTTTCAACAATTATACTGTTTTCCAGGTAGACAGGCAGGTGCAAGAAGGAAACTACATAATCTCGGTTATGCAAACTTTTAACTTCACAGTTCACTCCGTTAATTTTCAGTCCTTCTAAAAGTTTTTCACACTCCTCTTCTTTTTCCATGGTCAGTTCATATTCTTTACCTTGTCTGGGTCTTAGCGCCAACATTTTCCCTTGTTCACATTTTTCCATTATCGCTTTAATAACATCTTCTGCCTTTACCTCAAGTAGGTTTTCCACATTTATGATCACCGTAGCCTCCTTCAAGAATTTTCTCTCCGCAAACTTACTTTTTTCAGTTTTGTTTCCATTTCGTGGTTGCTTATCCAGTCCATTTTCGTTAGCTTTGCTTGTTCCTCCTGCCAGTCCGTTGTCGTTTGCCGTGCTTGTTTCTCCTCCTAATCCAATGTCGATTGCCTTTCGCATTCCTCCTGCCAGTCCATTATCTTTCACCAGTCGAGTTTCTCCTGCCATTTCCATGTTTGTTGCCGTGCATCCGTCCGCCATTGCTTACTCCAAAAAAAAGAGTTCCAAATGAAAAAATAAGTTCCTCCCGAACAGCTAATGCTGTTGGGAGGAAAATCAACTTCACAAAAACAAAATAACCAAATTAACTCTAATACTTTACAAATCAAAAAGAAAACAAACAAAGAGTGGGGAGAGCCTTTCTCTCCTAACTGCAGCCAAACACTTCCTGGAATGTACCAAGATGGAGTATTGCCAGGGTGGTATGGCCGTAAGCGAGAGAAGCTGTCAAGAGTTGGCTATTTAAAACAGGCGCAGCACCAGGGACCGAGCGCAGCTCAGCTGGCATCAACACAGCACCGACAGAAACTACGCCCTTGAAGGCGAGAAAAAATAATGGCAGCAGAGCTGTGACACGGGGAAGTGTATCAGCTGCCAAATGAAGGACTTCGAAAAGCTTACAGCACCTGATATTCCCAGGCAGTCTCCCATCCAAGTACTAACCAGGCCAGACCCTGCTTTACTTCCAAGTTCAGATGAGATCGGGCATTGCCAGGGTGGTATGGCCGTAAGCGAGAGAAGCTGTCAAGAGTTGGCTATTTAAAACAGGCGCAACACCAGGGACCAAGCACAGCTCAGCTGGCATCGACACAGCACCGACAGAAACTACGCCCTTGAAGGCGAGAAAAAATAATGGCAGCGAAGCTGTGACACGGGGAAGTGCATCAGCTGCCAAATGAAGGACTTCGAAAAGCTTACAGCGCCTGGTATTCCCAGGCGGTCTCCTATCCAAGTGTAACAGGTGTACTATATTTATTTATTATTGGACCAGACAATAAAACCAGAAGATTACAAGGTAAGTAAAAGGGGGTGGGGGTGAAACTGAGCAATAACCATAGACAAACTGTTGTTGAATGTTTTAAATACAAAAATAATTTTACTTTAGATTGTATGAATTTTTCCTTTTCGTATTTGTCTTAGTAAACAATACTTACATCAGTAACATAACTATTTATACACAACCCCAGGGTGCACCCACTTTACAATTATTTTAAATCAAACACAAATCACAATAAATGTATTCAAGTGAAAACAAAAGAAACCATAAAATAACACAAATAAATCAGAGTCGTTGTTCACTCTGAAATTGGTGAAATCAGTTCAATTCAGATAAAGTTCTGTTTTTCCCTCCAAGAAAATCAGTCCTTAGAGCTGTATTAAAAAATCGCAGTCCAATAAAGGAATTAACTTTTTGGCAAATTCTTACTTTATCCGGTGAAATGAGGATAAATTGAAATATGTTTACTTCACAATTTTCCAGGTCGACGTAGGAAGCTCGCCATCAATACAAGGAATCCAGTGAAACTGGGAAAATGTCCTCAGAAAAAAACCTGGCCTGATCACAGACCAGAATATATAAATAAGTTTAATATGTTCAAAATAATTTCAAAACATACAAAATATACAACACGTGGAACAAATAAAACACATACACACACATGTTTACCATAAAATGAGCTAATATAATGGAATACCTGTCAAATTCGCGATGTCTATATCACTCTATGGTCTTCTTACACACACGCGATTGCAAAATGGCGTCAGCGCACTGTAAACGCAATGCAACATGCGGTCTGACTTAAACACACTAACACACTAAATAACAACTATTTTGCAGGTACAACTTGATTTGGTACAACTACAATCACTTTTAAACTGTTTAGGAATCATAACGTACTGTATTTGAATCTTTTTGTTCAAGTTTGCTCCTCTCTATTGTTCTGCCAACCGGTCTCGTCTCTGTTCTGTCTCTCTCTCCCGGCAAGCTGGAAGGGGCGGAGCTAACAACCCGCTCCTACGATTGGTTGTTACTTTACCTCAAACTACATTTTTATACATGAATTTTTTTTTTTCGTTTATTATATTTATAAAGACTTGTAGATATAATAATAATATGATTATACTGCTCTAAATAATATTATAAATAAATATTTAACTATTTCACTAGGGTTACATAAGTTTCTGCAACTATTTTCTGTAAGAAGACTTTCAGTTTTGCCGTATGAACTAGAGAGCAAATAAACAACAAAAATGGGATTCGATGGACTTGGCCACCCCGTCATGTATGTACTCACTTTCCTGTTGGGGGCTGGACTATGGCATTTCTGTATGTATTTGCTGCTATTTTCGGTAAAGATGACGTTAAATTTTGCAACAACATCCTTCAAAACGATAAGAGCGTGCGAGTAAAACACCTTCCACGGAAGCACCGGCCTCTTGCAAACGCCAGAGCACTTAAACGACAAGGATGGGATTCGATGGACTCTTCCACCTTGTCATGTATGTACTCACTTTCATGATGGGAGCTGGACTATGCAACTATGTTTGTATTTGCAGCTATTTTCGATAAAGTTGACATAAAATTTTGCAACAACATCCTTCAAAACGCTAAAAGAGTGAGAGTAAAAAACTTCTTCAGAAACACCATGATCTCTCGAATGCCAGAACATATGAGCGACGAGAATGGGATTCAAACCCACGCGTGCAAAGCACAATGGATTAGCAGTCCATCAACTTAACCACTCGGCCACCTCTTCATGTATTTTCCTTTTTCTCTGGTGGAGCCCGGACTGTGGCACATATTTGTATATGTATGTTTCTGCAACTATTTTCGGTAAGAAGACTTTCAGTTTTGCCATATGAACGAGAGAGCAAATGAACAACAAAAATGGGATTCGATGGACTCGGCCACCCCGTCATGTATGTACTCACTTTCCTGTTGGGGGCTGGACTACGGCATTTCTGTTTGTATTTGCTGCTATTTTCGGTAAAGATGACGTTAAATTTTGCAACAACATACTTCAAAACGATAAGAGCGTGCGAGTAAAACACCTTCCACGGAAGCACCGGCCTCTTGCAAATGCCAGAGCACTTAAACGACAAGGATGGGATTCGATGGACTCTTCCACCTCGTCATGTACTCACTTTTATGATGGGGGCTGGACTATGGAATATATGTTTGTATTTGCAGCTATTTTCGATAAACTTGACATAAAATTTTGCAACAACATCCTTCAAAATGCGAAAAGAGTGAGAGACCATACACGGAAACACCATGATTTGTCTAATGCCAGAACATATGAGCGACGAGGATGGGATTCGAACTCACACGTGCAAAGCACAATGGATTAGCAGTCCATCGCCTTAACCACTCGGCCACCTCGTCACTTATTTTTCTTTTTCTCTGGTGGAGGCCGGACTGTGGCACATATTTGTATATGTATGTTTCTGCAACTATTTTCGGTAAGAAGACTTTCAGTTTTGCCGTATGAACGAGAGAACAAATGAACAACAAAAATGGGATTCGATGGACTCGGCCACCCCGTCATGTATGTACTCACTTTCCTGTTGGGGGCTGGACTACGGCATTTCTGTATGTGTTTGCTACTATTATCGGTAAAGATGACGTTAAATTTTGCAACAAAATCCTTCAAAACAATAAGAGCGTGCGAGTAAAACACCTTCCACGGAAGCACCGGCCTCTTTCAAACGCCAGAGCATTTGAACGACAAGGATGGGATTCGATGGACTCTTCCACCTCGTCATGTATGTACTCACTTTCATGATAGGGGCTGGACTATGGAATATATGTTTGTATTTGCAGCTATTTTCGATAAAGTTGACATAAAATTTTGCAACAACATCCTTCAAAACGCTAAAAGAGTGAGAGAACTTCTACGGAAACACCATCATCTCTCCAATGCCAGAACATATGAGCGATGACGATGAGATTTGAACCCATGCGTGCAAAGCACAATGGATTAGCAGTCCATCGCCTTAACCACTCGGCCACCTCGTCATGTATCTCGCTTTTTCTCTGGTGGAGGCCGGACTGTACCACATATTTGTATATGTATGTTTCTGCAACTATTTTCGGTAAGAAGACTTTCAGTTTTGCCATATGAACGAGAGAGCAAATGAACAACAAAAATGGGATTCGATGGACTCGGCCACCCCGTCATGTATGTACTCACTTTCCTGTTGGGGGCTGGACTACGGCATTTCTGTATGTATTTGCTACTATTATCGGTAAAGATGACGTTAAATTTTGCAACAAAATCCTTCAAAACGATAAGAGCGTGCGAGTAAAACACCTTCCACGGAAGCACCGGCCTCTTGCAAACGCCAGAGCACTTAAACGACAAGGATGGGATTCGATGGACTCTTCCACCTCGTCATGTATGTACTCACTTTCATGATGGGGGCTGGACTATGGAATATATGTTTTTATTTGCAGCTATTTTCGATAAAGTTGACATAAAATTTTGCAACAACATCCTTCAAAACGCTAAAAGAGTGAGAGAACTTCTGCGGAAACACCATGATCTCTCAAATGCCAGAACATATGAGCGACGTGGATGGGATTCGAACCCAAGCGTGCAAAGCACAATGGATTAGCAGTTCATCGCCTTAACCACTCAGCCACCTCGTTATGTATCTTTCTTTTTCTCTGGTGGAGGCCGGACTGTACCACATTTTTGTACATGCATGTTTCTGCAACTATTTTCAGTAAGAAGACTTTCAGTTTTGCCGTATGAACGAGAGAACAAATGAACGACAAAAATGGGATTCGATGGACTCGGCCACCCCGTCATGTATGTACTCACTTTCCTGTTGGGGGCTGGACTACGGCATTTCTGTATGTATTTGCTGCTATTTTCGGTAAAGATGACGTTAAATTTTGCAACAACATCCTTCAAAATGATAAGAGCGTGCGAGTAAAGCACCTTCCACGGAAGCACCGGCCTCTTTCAAATGACAGAGCATTTGAACGACAAGGATGAGATTAGATGGACTTGGCCACCTCGTCATGTATGTACTCACTTTTATGATGAGGGCTGGACTATGGCATGTATGTATGTATGTATTTGCAGCTATTTTCAATAAAGATGACTGTAGCTCCCTGGTTCAATAAAGGATTGACTCTTTCACTGGTGTTTTCCCATGATTTATTTCAGTGCAGCATTCACTTCACTGACGCCGTTGTCAACATCAAACACCTTATACAATAGGCCAAACACCGTACACCTTGCACCGTACGGCAAACACCGTAAGAGCTTGTATACAAAGAGAAAATGAAACCAAATGTAAGCAAATATGAAAACCATATACAAACAAACAGACATCACTTAAACTCAATATACAAACTCAATACAAACAAACAAACATTTTAAACGAAGTGTCAGTACCTTGTTCTCCAATCAAACCAGAAGCTAAACCTTTAGTCCGTAGCAGTCTGCACAGCTGGGACGCCGTGGTCATGTGCGATCTTTCCGTGTCTGTTTATATCCGTAATAGTAATTAATTCAAAATAAAAGACTTCCGGTTTTACACTGAACATCTCTTAACATAAATACCAAAAATATCAAATATACATATAATAGAGGAGAGAGAGAGAGAAAGTATACACACACACACACACACACAATATAAACATTGTAGAAAAGATGCAATAACAAAGATACCATGTCAAAGTTATTAACACTCCCACCAAATTGTGAGTGCAAATATTAAACCCAAATTACAAGTCACAAATAATTTCCTAGTAACAAACTCTTCACGTGTTTTTTTTGTCTTTTCCCCCCTTTTTTATTTTTTCTAAATACCTTTTTTTTTCTCACCATGATAATAAATACGCACCCATAAATATGTAGAAAATTTTAAACGATTTCATGATCCACTTTTTTTACAAAATTTTAAATAACTATTAATTTCCTTCCTTTAGCAATACAAGTTTTCGCTCTGGTCTTTGAACTATGGATTGCTTGGTTGTACGTTTTCCCTTTGCATCAAGTTTACAATCACCTAAGAGCACTTTAGCCTTTTTAATAAGCCCGTCACCACTACTAATGGTTTCCTGTATCCTACCTAGCTTCCAATCATTTCTAGGCAAGTTTTCTTCCTTCACCAATACAATGTCATTCATTTGAAGGTTTCTCTTAGGCATATTCCATTTCTGACGAGTCACTATATTTGTAAATTGATGGATCTTTGGGATAATTATGGAATGCTTTACAGGGTCCGGGTTACTCGAAAGAGTAAGTTTTCCTCCCACCCTAAGCGTACCATCAACATCCAAGAAAGTGTCAAAGGACATAACACACCACATGACACATTCCTCCCACCTTTTACCTTCTCTAGCTCATCCTTATAAAAATGCTCCTGCAGACATTTGAGTACATAGAGTTCTGCCTTTTGCCTCTCTGGCATGGTACTACTTACTTCCACAGAAACTATAGTAGCGGCCAGAGGTGGGACCAAGTCATTATTTGGCAAGTCACAAGTAAGTCTCAATTCATTGCCCTCAAGTCCCGAGTCAAGTCCCAAGTCAAGACAGGCAAGTCCCGAGTCAAGTCCCAAGTCAAAGGCAACAAGTCTCAAGTCAAGTCCAAAGTCCTATAGTTTGATTTTCGAGTCTTTTCGAGTCTTTTTAACAGAAAAATAAAATGTAAACAGATTATGTATGGCTGTAAGATCTGTATTTATTAAACAAACCTTTTTTTTATGAAAGAACATTGCTTAGATATATAAAGATACAAATGTAATTTTCTGAAAAAGTGCTAAACAGTGCTGCGTCTCGTCTATACAGCCTATTGCACAAGAATGAGTTCCACCAAAAAAAGAGTCCATTTTGCCTCACATCACACAGAAATTGCAGGTCTACTGCTGTCTAGTTCATTAAGTTTAGTTGTGCTATGTTATGTCTTTAGTGATCAACTTGTGATTAACTAAAACTACATAAACAACCTCAATGTGGTAGCAGTAGACCAACACTTCCTGTATGCTGCAAAGTAAAATTGAGTGAAATTGGTATTTTGTCAATTGAATCTCGTGTGTGCTGAAGAGATGGAGATGCAAATCTGTCTAGCAGCAATGTAAAATGGTAGCACATATTCTAAATACAGTAGGCTACTTCATACAAACAATAACGTTGTTTTCTTCACATAACAATGAAGAACTTTGCTCTCTACCTTGTGTGATGCTCGTGCACCGATTTCCTCTGTGGACAAAACTGCTTGCGAGCTCTCAAATGTACGCTGCTCACGCGCAAATTTTCTCGCTCTCAAATATGCAGTGCTCACACACACATTTTCCTGCGCGCTCTTAGAGATTATATATAGAATTTGTGTCTTGTGTTTCCTCTTCCTTTTGTGCTTTTTGATATGATTTATATTGAGGCACTATTTATTAACAATAACCAAAATACTAAAATAGACTTGCATATTAAATTTTTTATCTAATAAACCATAACATTTTGGCTGTATGTTTTATGATGAGATATTTCCAGTTTCAAACACTTAAAGACACAGAGAATAGAGGTTGGATGTAAAGAATGCATTTTGTTTTTACAAACATTTATTAAACATTCAAAAGGTGCACCATACTAATCAAATAAAAAACATTTAAACAAAAATATAACTAACACAAGCAGAAATGTAACTGTGATAAAAATAAGGAAAAACTTGATTTGGCATTATAGCCTACTGTACTATTCACTCTTTAAATAAATCTCACTATCAATCCCATTTTGTCATGGCAACTAAAATAAAGTGAACACAAGTGAACAAGTGAACTCTGCTGTCTTCCACATTATTGATGAGATTGTGGAGGACATTTTCCATGTCATCCTCTTCATTTTGAGGAAAAGCTGTTCCACAGGGCCCCTGAACACATCTATTGGCATGAACAGGGTTTTGAACAGTACTATAGTAAAGTACTTTAATTAATCTGTTGGGGTAATATTATAGTTGCTATGGTAACACAAGTGTAATATAAACAAATGACCCAGTGCTGTAGTTTTTTTACAGTATTGGGTATATTATACTACAATTCACCACACTTTACTGTAGTAAAACTACATTCTGTATTTCATTTTATTAGTTCACTTTTCTCAATACTACAGTATGCTGAAGCATTCATTAACAATTTGTAAATAATACTAGGCTTAAACATAGGCAGTATACCTAACTCTCAAAACACTAGTATTTATTATAGAATTTACCTTAACCTCATAGTTTTTCGTGTATTGTTACTAAATAGTTTAGCAATATATAAACCATATCAACATTCTGGAATAATCAATTTACCAGGAGGAATTAACCAGCAAATCAGATTGAAGTACCTGCCCACTGGTGAAAGTAATGTCAGAGCCAATCAGATTTTTCTTTCTTTTCATAAAGAACGGGGTTCGAATCCCACTTAGGCACTTGTAAACAATCATTTTAGAACATTTTGTCAAAAATCCCTACTGAAAAAACAGCTTAAACCAGCCTAGGCTGGTTGGCTGGTTTTAGAGGGGTTTTGGTCATTTCCAGGTTGGTTTCCAGCCATTTCCAGCCTGGTCTTAGCTGGTCAGGCTGGGAGATGACCAGCTAAAACCAGCTATGTCCAGCTTAAACCAGGCTGGTCAAGCTGGTTTTAGCTGGATTTTGCTGGTCAGTTTCCAGCCTGACCAGCTAAGACCAGGCTGGAAATGGCTGGAAACCAGCCTGGAAATGACCAAAACCCCTCTAAAACCAGCCTGGTCGACCAGCTAAAACCAGCTTACCAGCCTAGGCTGGTTTAAGCTGGATTTTTCTGCAGGGATATTGTTATGTTTAACCATTTATTAGAGCCACAAAGTATCTAAAACTTGTTTTCATGTTTGAATAGCCAATAAATGTGCTAAATAAATTAAAATAGAAATACCCACAGTGAAACAGTTATATAAATTTAAATATTAGTTTAATAATGGTTTTAAATATCTTTTAATATGTAAAGTAGAGAAGTTCACATTCAACAAACTGAATAAAACAAGTCTCCATTTTTAGTTTATTTAAAAACAATTACGAATGGAGTAATTCAACTCACAATTAAATGATCTGATTGAGTGATGGAATAATAAAGGTAAAACTTTAATTGAATAATCAGTCAAGTGTTTCCAAATGAAATCTGTTAAAATAAGAGTCCTACAAAACAGGAACAAAGACACTCATGAAACAAAATGTGATTGTTATTTGTATTTTTTATTAGATGGTTTGTTTTAAGTACTTTAAAAATAGTAGATAATCCTTAAATATAGAGGGGGAAATACAGAAAAACAAACAAACAGAAATTCAACAATATAGATGCATTACATTACAATCTCGCAATAAAAAATTTAATTAAAAACCATATAGAGGACTAAAATATTGCTAAGAGGCATAACATCAACAATAATAAAAATAACTTTAAGGTTTTAAATACTAAATAAAATTAATAGTATTAATCCAAAATATGAAAAATGTAACACTTTACAATAAGGTTGTATTAATTAATTAAGTTTATGCATGTACTAATGTGAACAAACAATGCAGTGCAGTTCATTACAGTATTCATTATTTTATGCTTTAATTAATGGAAATAAAATTATTGGTTAATTCTTGTTAACTCACAGTGCATTAATGTTAACAAGCATAACTTTAAATTGTAATAATGCAATAGTAAATGTTAAACTATAATTAATAAAGGTTTAGAAGTATAGTTCATTATTAGTTCATGTTTGTACATAGATTAACTAAAGAAACCTTATAGCAAAATGTCACCAGAAAATAACAAAAAAACTTTTTTTTACAGTTTTAAGAGCTTTAAAAATAAATATCTAGTTATTATGGCAGCATGTAATTAATGTTACTACTAATTAAATAGTTAGAAAATACTGTCAGAGGATGGGCAAAACACAAAGATAAAACATAATATGCGCATTGACACAACGACCAAGTGCAAAAACATAAATTACAGCCATGTTCATTCATAATTATATGATATAAATCACGAGAGGGTAAATTTGGTTTAAAAAAAACTGAAGTTTATTGACTTATACACAACAGCAAAACAATGCTTTTGCACAACAGTAACACATTGCGAGTAGTAAAGTCTCTTACCTTTGACAGATGTTGTAAATCCGCTGAATAAAACAAAAGGAGCAGATCGCGGATGTGTTTATTTCACTCTCCGAGTCAGAATGAAAATGGCATCTTCAAATTTCCCGCTGGTGCAAAAACACGGAAGTGCGCCACAAAGCGCTAGTGGTCGAAAGTATGCTTGCATGCTCTCTGTCACACACGCACACACACGCAGAGATAGAGCGTTCTGTGTCAACATACTTTTTATCTTTGGGCTTTTTATAGAAAGAAGCAAGTCTTTACAAGTCAATAGGCGCAAGTCCAAGTGAAAGTCCGAGTCATTTATGTTCAAGTCCAAGTCGAGTTGCAAGTCTTTTTATATTTTGTCAAGTCGAGTCTGAAGTCATCAAATTCATGACTCGAGTCTGACTCGAGTCCAAGTCACATGACTCGAGTCCACACCTCTGGTAGCGGCCAATTTCAACCTAGGGACCGTTATAACTTTGAGAGGTGCAACTTTTGATTTTGCCATCGCTAGTGCACAATGAACATTTCCTTCTTCATTCTTTACTCTGACATAAGAACATTGACCATATCCATCAGTACTAGCAACGGAGAAATGATGCAATTCAATACTAATTGGTTTGCCGAAATTCAATGGTTAATATGTGCGTGGTATGCTTAGATTTTGCAGGCTTTGTAAATCTTGTTTCCATTTTACCCATCTTAAACTCAGTCCATCCATCAGAGGGTCATCCCAACCACTGCCATTCTTGCACATCTCTTGCAGGATTCGCTTTCCATTGAAAAGGACAGGTGCAATGAGTCCTAAAGGGTCATAAACAGAAGCGACAGTAGATAATATGCCACGCCGAGAGGCAGGTTGTTCTTTCAGGTGTACTTTAAACTTGAAGCAGACAGATTCCCTGTGCCACTGTAATCCAAGTGTTCTCTCTAATGGCAATTCATCAAAAACAAGATCCAGACCCCTTACATCACACATCCTTTCCGATTGAGGGATGCCCTTCAATACAAGTTCACTATTAAACAGGAACTTATGTAATCGTAAACCACCTAATGCACAGAGGCACGGCAAGGCAAGGCAAACTTTATTTATAGAGCACAATTTAACACAACCATAGTTGATCCAAAGTGCTTTACAATAAAATAAACTAGACAATAAAACTAAAAATAACTGGTATTAAAAATACAATGAAATATATTTATAAGTAATGCTAAAATATAAATAATACAAAAATAACATGCATGCATCAGTCAAAGGCAAGAGAGTAAAAATGTGTGTTTAAGTTAGATATAAAAGCATCCAAAGAAGGAGAGATTCAGATATTCAGAGGGAGACTATTCCAGAGCCTTGGGGCCGCAACACTGAAAGCTCGATCACCCTTTGACTTGCAGCGAGACCGAGGGACAGACAAAAGAAACTGATCATGTGATCTAAAGAATCTGCAAGCTGTATATGGCCTAATAAGCTCGCTGACATAGGCCGGGGCAGAATTGTGCAAAGCTTTATAAGTGAAAAGAAGAATTTTAAAATCAACCCTGTATTTTATAGGTAGCCAGTGCAATGAGGCAAGGACAGGGGAGATATGATCTCTTTTCTTAGTTCCTGTTATTAATCTGGCGGCTGCATTTTGGACCAACTGTAGCCGAGAGAGTGTTGACTGTGGTAGGCCAATATACAAAGAATTGCAGTAGTCTAACCGAGAGGAGATTAAAGCATGGGTTACGATTTCTAAATCTTTTTTAGAAAGAAAGCTTTTAACTTTTGCCACCAATCTAAGCTGGAAGAAACTGCTCTTCACAACTGCATTTATATGTTTGTCAAACTGCAAGAGTGGATCAAAGATAACTCCGAGATTCTTGGTTTGATTGTGCAGATTGTCGTTTAGGGCTCCTAGCTGAGTTTTAATTGAATTGTTGGTAGCAGCAGGACCTAAAATTAACACTTCTGTTTTATTCTCATTTAGTTGCAGAGAGTTATTTGTCATCCAGGTCTTAATGTCGGTAAGGCATAGGAAAAGATTTTCTAATGATAAATCTTTTCCTAGTTTGATAAAGAGAAAATAAAAGAGGGCCAAGAATAGATCCTTGTGGAACACCACAATTAATAGGTTTAGGTGGTGAAGTAAAGGATCCAATATTTACAGAAAAAAGATCTCCCCTTTAGATATGAGGAGAACCACTGCAAGGCAAGGCCCTGAACCCCAACAACACACTCAAGTCGTCTCAATAATATGTTGTGATCTACGGTATCAAAAGCAGCGCTTAGGTCTAAAAGTATTAAAATCGCAGAAGATCCAGAATCCATGGAGAGTAAAATGTCATTTGTGACCTTTAGTAGTGCAGACTCAGTGCTGTGTTTTGCTCTAAAACCAGATTGGAAGGGGTCTAGAATATTAAAAATGTCCAGATATGAGGTCAATTGTGAAAGCACAATTTTCTCTAAAACCTTTGAGATAAATGAGAGCTTAGATATGGGCCTGTAGTGGTCAGGCACAGCGGGATCAAGATTAGGCCTCTTTAATAGAGGCTGTACAACAGCATGTTTGAAGACATCTGGAAAAACCCCGTTTATTAAGGAGCTGTTTATTAAGGCTAAGAGGGAGGGGCAGATTGTATCTAAAACCTCTTTCAAGAGTTCACACTTAGCTCATGATTTATACATAGCTTGTTTGGCATGCTGTCCCGGGAGAGAGCCCTGAGCTCAAGGGATCCTCGAGCCCAGGGCTCCCCCCCTTTTGCAGGGCGAGTGGAGATTGAGCTCAGGTCTATCTCAAACTCCCCCGCTGCTGAGGCCAAGGCGAACTTCCTGAGAGTAAGACATTATAAAAAAGGTTTAGGCTTGTTTTATCTATAATATAGAGCACATTTGGATGGTGGGAGGAAACCGGGGAACCCGGGGGAAACCCACGCGGACACGGGGAGAACATGCAAACTCCACACAGAAATACCAGATGGCTCAGCGAGGACCCAACACCATTGGTATTCTTGCTGTGAGGCAACAGTGCTAGTCACTGGGCCACCGTGCCGCCCATTCTGGATAAAGGAGGAAGAAGGGGAGGGGGGGGGGGTTTCTTCCAGACGAAGATAGTTGTAGAAAGGAAATGAGGATATATATAGTGGTTTGGGATCCTTTGATTGGAGGATCATAATTAGTTAATGTGGACCAGCTGGGTAAATCATGAGCACATGCTGCTCTCGAAATTAGTTTAAAACTAAACTTCACTTCAAGAGTTCACACTTAGCTCATGATTTATACATAGCTTGTTTGGCATGCTGTCCCGGGAGAGAGCCCTGAGCTCAAGGGATCCTCGAGCCCAGGGCTCCCCCCCTTTTGCAGGGCGAGTGGAGATTGAGCTCAGGTCTATCTCAAACTCCCCAAAAAGCCAATGATAAGCGCTCGGGACAGCAGCCGCGTGTTTACACAGGAACTCCCCAAAGTGCAAAGAAAAAGTGCTATATCCGGCTGCTGGATATATATGTGAAGAACTGATAAAAAGTGGGGGAAAAGCTTTCTAGGGAGTGTGTGAAGGGCAGGGTGGGCTTGGTGGCTAAGAAATAACGTTAGGAAGTCTGAGGGAGTCGGAGTGGCTTAGAGGGTAGGTGGAGACTCGTGTGTAAATTGGGGCTTAAATGGGCCCTCTACGGGAGTCAGTGCTTAAGAGAAGGTTTGTGAGATGTAATAATGAAGGGTGTGGAGCTGGCTGTTTAAGAGGAGGGAAGAGATTTGTTTAGCGGAAGCATAAAAAGCTGTTGGGGGTAAACAAAGGAGAGAAGCTGGAGGAAACAATGCTATATAAATTACTGTATGGAATATACAACTGCTATGCAGCAGAAGCACTCAATGTTGGCATGTTGCTAGAAACTGGCAGGGAGAAAGAGAGGGGAAGGAAGCTTGGTATTAACACAGATTTAATATATTAACAATAAAATAAAAACATGAAACATTAGGGAAATACTATGCATAATAAAATGCAGTAAGCAGCGGAAGCACTTAGCGCTGGCAGAAGAAAAACAGCTGTAATTAACAAAAATATGCTATACAATTACTATGCATAATATGCAAAATAATCAATAAGAAAGATACTAATGCAGCGGGAGCCCACAACGCTGGTAAGGGGAGAGAAAAAGGGGGGTGCTGTTGAAGTAACAAGGTTACTATGCAAAATACAGAACATGAAATGCTAATGAACTACTATGCAGAATAAACATGTCAATGCCGATACTGGTGAATAACTATAAAGAATAAATAAACTGATGCAGCGGAAACACTCGACACTGGCAGGGGAAACTGGAAGGTGAGGCTCTTGCGAGAGCCGAAACTCCTATTGACTCCGGCAGGAGTCAGAGCTTAGGGTGATGTTAATGTGGAGGAAGGAGGTTGGATGGGAGTCAAAAACAATGAGTAAACAGCTGGTAGAAAACAGTAAGGCACTCAATTCTGGCAAGTGGAAAGGGGAGAGCTGCTGGGAGTAATATGATTATTATCCATAAATACACAATATAATACATGAAATACAAATGGACTACTATGCAGAATGAACACAATGTAGACATTTATCAATAACTATATGGAAAACAAATAAACTGGTGCAGCGGAAGCACTCCACTCTGGAATGGGAAAAGAAATGGGCAAGGTGGCTGGAAGTAACAGATATACTAAACAATTTTTATGCAAATGATACAATACAAGATATAACAATAAACCATTATGCAAAATAAATTAATTGGAGCTGCAAAGGTGCTTGATGCTGCAGGGCAGGTAAAAGGGGGGAGAGCAGCTGTAAGAAACACAAATATCCAACACAAGTACTATACAGAATATACAAATTATGCAATAAGATACTAAGGCAGAGGGAGCATACAACGCTGACAGGGGGGAAAGAAAAAAGGGGAGAGCTGTTGGAGATAACGAGATTACTATGCAAAATACAGAATATGATAACATGTAATGCTAATGAACTACTATACAGATTAAACAAAATGTAGAAACTGATAAATGACAATACAGAATAAATAAAATGATGCAGCATAAGCACTCATTTCTGGCAGTGGAAACAGGAAGGTGAGGGTGATAGGGGAGGCTCTTGCGAGAGCCGAAGCTCGTGTTGACCCCTGTGGGGGTTTGAGCTTTGGGTGATGCTAAGATGGAGCAAAGAGGTTAGTTGAGAGTCAAGGCAAGGAGTTAAGAGATTGGAGGGAACAGCAGAAGCGCTTATCGCTGGCAGGGCATACAGAAAGAAGAGGTTGATAGGTGAGGTTCTTATGAGAGCCACAGCTTGCGTTGACCCCTGCAGGAGTCTGAGCTTAGGGTGATGCAGATAGAGCAAGGAGGTTATGAGAGGGCCAAAGGCAAGGAGTGAAGAGCTAGGAGGAAACAGCGGAAGTACTCAACGCTGGCAGGGATAACAGAAAAGAGAGGGTGAAAGGGGAGGCTCTTGGGAGAGCCGAAACTTGTGTTGACCCCTACAGGAGTCTGAGCTTTAAGCAGATTGAGCAAGGTGGTAACAAGAGAGCCAAAGGCGAGGGGTAAAGAGCTAGGAGGGAACAGTGGAAGCACTCAACACTGGCAGGAGGAACAGAAAGGAGAGGGTGAAAGGTGAGGCTCTTGCGAGAGCCGAAGCTCGTGTTGACCCTTGCGAGAGTCTGAGCTTGGGTGATGCAGATGGAGCAAGGAGGTTACCAGAGAGCCAAAGGCAAGGGGTAAAGAGCTAGGAGGGAACAGCGGAATTACTCAACGCTGGCAGGGGAAACAGAAAGGAGAGGGTGATAGGGTAGGCTCTTGTCAGAGCCAAAGCTCATGTTGACCCCTGCGAAATCTGAGCTTAGGGTGATGCTGATGTAGCAAGATTACATGAGAGTCAAAGGCAGGGAGTAAAGAACTAGGAGGAAACAGCAGAGGAACTCAATGCTGGCAGGGGGAACAGAAAGAGGGTCATGTTAAGCTCTGCGAGAGCTGAAGCTCATATTTACTCCAGCGGGAGTCTGAGCCGTGAGGGGGTTTGCTAGGGATGGACAGATAGATGGCTTTGGCTTGAGAATAAAGGGGTGGCCAAGATTGGGCTGAGAGGTTTGAAAGAAACAACTTGGGTTCTTTGAGATGAAAAGACTGAGGCGAATGTAGGATTTGAAAGGCTTCAGAGAACCAATGACCAAGGGTCTGGATCTGGTGCTGGGAAAGCCTTTTAATAATGCCAATTCTGAATGAATGGCTGGAGATCGGTTCGGGAGGAAATCCTGAGAGGTGGACAACTTTGAGGTGTTTCTGGAACCAGAGATGTGATACTGGACGATTAGCGTCATCAGTAAAAAGGGGGCTAGGGGGTTTGTTTCTTATAATCCTTGAGTGTAGGTATACTAGAGAGTTTGGACTGGGTGGGTGAGGGCAGGAATGTTGAAGATGTAAATGAAATGTTCTTTGTCAATAGATCTATCTTACTTTGCAGGACGAGGAAACCCTTTCTTTCCTCATCACACAAAATTAGATCTGCTATGGTGGGTTGGAGTGAGGGTTGAGTTTAAATGTTTCATGCTGTGATGTGTGACTGAAGGGTCTGAAGGTTACTACTTTAATGGTAAGTGATATGGAGTTTGGTGGAGGTTATAATGGGGGTGGCTTAAGGTAATGTCATTTGTGGAAAGGGATGGACAGGCGTTGAGTTGGGGTCCACTTCTGTAGCCAGTGACCAAAGTTTCTGGAAAGAAAATGAGAGAGAGTCAGTGATTTGGTTTTGCAACCTGGCACGTATTATGCAGACATGATAAATTGACTAATGTCAAATAAGACATCTTAAAAGTAGCATTAAAGCTTAGAGAGTAGGAACGCCTTTGTCTATGCATTATATTGTTTCTTCCTCAACATAATAAATGAGAATCCTAGAGGTGGACCATTCGTCTCCCCATAGTATGGCGGCAGCGACTATTGGGTACAGTTTGAAGAAAGCTGATGAACAATGGTTTCTAGAGTGGAAATAGATTGAGGGGGCCATGTGGTGGCAACCAGTGGCCTCTGAGTACCCTTGGAACCCAACTGATGGGGTAGCACCAGTAAATAGACAAATATCTAATGGGGGTGCGAACAATCTCTGCAGAAGAAGGAACAGCCGTTCCATAGCTTAAGGAAGCAATCCATAAGCGGAGTTTATTGTGGGTGGGTTTTGAGAGAGAAATTGTGCCTTTTAAATCGTGACTTGTGGTAGGGAGCTGGAGTAGGCAAGTTTGAGGTAAATTTGCACTGTGAATTTTAGGTGGCCGAGGATAGATAACAGTATGTGTTTAATTCAAGTCTCTTTCTTATAATACAAGAGAAATTATTCAGCCAATTTTCTCTTTAGGAAGAGAAGCTTGGAATTTGAGCAAATCGAAGTTGATGCCTAGAAATTCGATAAATGTATTGGGTCCAGCCTTCTGCGAGCAGAATACCTAGATTGGCGAAAACCTTTTGGTGATCTCTAGGTGTTTGGCTGGAGGCAATGTGGGGGGGGGGTGATTAGAATATCATCTAAAGTTGGATAAGGTGGGGGATTCTGCGATTGTTAAAAAGAAGCCAGTGATGGAGAATTTGCAAGTTGCACTGCTTATGGGACAAATGCGTGAAACCTTGAGTGGTGGGGCAGAGAATGGGCAAACATGAAGTGGTTGTCGATCTCTTTTTAAATAAGATGATCCACAATTTCTGGTTCAATCAGCAAAAGCTGACTGAATATTAGGATAGGAAGGGAGAGCTGAGGTGCCCGGGTGGAATCCATAGGTTAGACCTGAAATGAGAAAATCAGAAAAATTAGTGGTGAGAACGCAGTTCTCTAGCGAGGTGAGGAATCGACAGACAGATAGTGTTTTAAATGTTTTGGTAGACGTTCATTCCCCCCAGGATAGTGGAGGGCCAAGGATATTGAGCATGGCTTGGCTGGTGATCTTAAAAATACCTCTTTAAAGTGGAGTAGGTGAAGTGATAAGTTTAAATTCCTGTGACATATTTTGATCGGACTTCTATGATCGATGGATGCTTATTGTCATTAGGTGGGTAATTTTATTTTAGAAGTTAAATAGCTATTGGAAGTGGCAGGGTTTGTTTATTTATATGCATGTTTATTTATTTATGTTAGTTATTTGTTTAATTTATTTATTTATTTAACTTCTAAAATGATGTTGTCATTTAATTTGCACTTGAACAATACTTATTAAACTGTGTCAATTAAATGTTTACTATGGGCTTTACTTTAATCTGATTGATTAAATAACATTACATTTGGAATCTTAACATGAATGAAATCAGAAGCATAATTGGCCCAATTCATTCACAAAGTCTTTGCAACCAAGTCTGTTCACAACTATCGTAAGAGAGGGCGGGACCATCTCATGTTCTGACAGCTTGGATGGTGACACTTCTCTTTTCAGCTATTGGCTCAATGAAGTGTCAATCAAAAGGTCGGCAGCCATTTTGTTAGACCATAATACAAGTGTTTTTGTCTGAAAGATACTACTTTACTGAAAGCACTCCAGCAACAAGTTTGGATGACAGCAGTGTATCCATGTATGTTTATAAACATGTAAACATGTTGTGGACTAAAGTTTTATGGATTGGATTGCTTTGATCCTTGCAGTCAAATCAGCCAGGCTGTTAAAATGTTATGGACCTGTGAACAGACAGCAAGCTTGAAAGGTGGGTTTATTTGGTTTGTTATAATCTCTGCTTGTTTACAGATTATAGGAGGACGTTAAGTCCATAGTGTTTGTGTCTTTAAAATGGTTTAAATTATTTTTTATTTATGAGAGTCTTGCTTTTCTAAAGACATAAGAAATATTTAGTCTTTTGGAGAGTAGTTTCTCCTTAAAGAGAGAAGTTTCCCCTTAAAGCATACTACGTTACCACAGGTGGACCGCGAAGAGCGGTGAGAGTTTGGCTTCATTGCAGTGGCTGAAGTCTCAGGGAGAGCAGGGCTCTGGTTGCAGTTGTAGATATTGTTGGTTATTTCCATATTGATGGGCTAAAAAGTGCAATGCTGTAAAAGCTTTTCGAGCTAAAGCTTTTTAGAAGCAGGAAGCTTTCTTCCAGACGAAGATAGTTGTAGAAAGGAAATGAGGATATATATAGTGGTTTGGGATCCTTTGATTGGAGGATCATAATTAGTTAATGTGGACCAGCTGGGTAAATCATGAGCACATGCTGCTCTCGAAATTAGTTTAAAACTAAACTTCACTTAAAAAGACGGCAAGGCAGCACATCTGAAGGACAAAAGGTGAGTTTCATCTGAGAAATTGTATTAAGTAGCTGAGAAGAAGATACAGGCTGAAAATTTGTGAAACTGTTTGATGGAGGGACCGAATCAGAATGATCTATGTCGGTGGGAAAGAGGTGTGATTTAATATCTTGTATTTTCTGAGCAAAAAAGTCAGAGAACTTTATGCACGTCTCCAGATTGAAAACAGGAACAGAGCACATAGTTGGATTAAGAACTGAATTAATAGTTTTAAAAAGGACTTTTGGCTTACTTGCACTTTTAGCAATCAAATTTGAAAAATATTTAGATTTAGCCTCACTGACTGAGTCTTGATATGAATTTAGGCAGTCTTTTAAAATCTGGTAGGAAACCTGAAGCCCATCCTTTTTCCACCTGCGCTCAGCCCTTCTGCACTCTTGCCTGAGAGTACGGGTAGATGAATTTAACCAGGGCTGAGGAATTGAACTAACCCTAGACCTCTTTGATTTAAGAGGAGCAACTTCATTTAAAGCAAAATCACAAGCAGAATTAAAGGTTTCAGCAAGTTGTTCAGTGTCTGAACAAGATGGCAAAGAAGAATTAGCATTTGAAAGAAAGTTGGTGTAAGAATTAAAAATTCAAGAGCAGAATTTTCGTGGAAAACACGAGAGAAAGAGACAGGTTGAGAAAGTATGGGCTGATTATATGGAATAATAGGTTCAAAAATCACAGGAAAATGGTCAGAAATACCAGCATCAAAAATGTCAAAGATATGTACAGAAAACCCATAGGTTAAAACAAGATCTAGAGTATGGCCTTGATTATGAGTGGGGCTGGAAACAGCCTGCACTAAATTTAATGAATCTATCAGGCTCATAAAGTTTTTAACCATAGGCTTAGATTGGCAACGAACATGAATGTTAAAATCACCTAAAACCAACATCCTGTCACACCGAGACACCAAATCAGACAGGAACTCAGAAAATTCATTAATGAAGGCTGTACTAACTTTGGGAGGTCTATAGACCAGCACACAGACAAAGGGGCCATTTAGATCAGTTTTTAGTATTTGTGCTTCAAAACTTGAAAGTCCACCAACATGCTGAAGCCTACACTTAAAAGTGCTTTTAAAAACTGTGGCTAAACCACCACCAAGTCCACTAGGTCTAGGAGTGCTGAAAAAAGAACAGTCAGAAGTAGATAACTCGCCAAGAGATGACATTTCCCCATGTTTCAGCCAAGTCTCTGTCAAAAATAGGAAGTCCAGAGCATGTAAAGTAAAAAAGTCATTTAAAATAAAAGATTTATTTGACAAAGAGCGAGCATTTACTAGAGCCATTTTTACAGGACGTTGAACCGTTGTTGCGATGTCTGGTAATTGTCTTAATGAGACAAATTTTAAATGGTGAAGATTTCTGAAATGTTCATGTCCATCATCATGACAAGCCTGAGGATGTGACCGGCAAAAGGGAGACCAGAGAACGGGTATATCTGAAACCCCATCAGATAAAGTTGTACACGTTGATCTATAACAACTTTTGCGACGGGAACCCCGATGTATGTAGCGCGGGCGGCGCGCGATTCCAAGAGCAACACAGTGATTGAAGAGATTGACAGGCAGATTCGACCGGGGTTTGCGGTCAAGGTAATGCAGATCCAGTGATGAGTAAAAAAGCATGTTAATAATCCACAAGCCGGAGGGCGAAAATGAGTCCTGAAGCACCGCGTGAACACTTATAAAAGCAAGCAATGATCCCACGACAAGCATCAACACAGACATCCTACAGCCGCGTATACACAGCCAGGTTTAAAAACCGCGTTAGCCAGCACACCAAACGATAATGGCGCAAGTAAATGGGAAAGTAGCCTTTACTGAGACCACCTACACCAAAAACCAGCAATACGACCGACAAGGCAGCGACCGACACTCCAAAAGAAAGTGTTTACTTACTTATGGAAGACGGAGGAAACAGCCCGCTTCGTGGTGGCGAGAGCTCGCGTTTGGCAGGTAAGACAGCTTGACTGAAAGGAGTTATCCGGTCAAAATGTAGGAAAAACGTTGTGTTAAAAGTTAATAAAACCAGGCAAGAATAAAACAAAATAAAACTTAAAAAGTAAGTCAAGGTAGTAATAAAAATCAGTCTGGGGAGCAGCGGCAGTCAGACACGCCAGCGTTCACTCAACCGGAAATCGTCGGACCCACCCTCAATGAACGGACTTGTGTTCTTGTGGAGACCGGTCTTGCCAGGTGTCCTCAGCTGAGAGCTAGCTAACGTTAACTACTAGCATGTTCCATCCTAAACATAAGAGTTAGCATTCGCACTGGTTAGAAAGCAGTGAAAGTGACATAATATAATGTATGTCTGATATCTGCACATTTAGGGAGCATCTTTAAAGTCTGGATTAGGGCTGATTAGGGCTGGGCGATGTGGATTTGAGTAGATCAGGTTAGGTTAGATTAGATAATCCACATTATTGGGGAAAGATAATCTAGTGAAGTGATCAATTAAATGTCGGCCCAGTCTGTAAGTGTAGATGGTCTAGTAATAACACGACACTTCCCTTTAGATTGTAGATGAATGCATATGCTAAAGCTTTATTTCATGTGTCAGTCGCTCCATCTCACCCACAGGAACAGGCTGACAGACATCTAGAATGACTTTAATACACAAATAAAGCAAACAAAGCTCCAGACATGTGAAGGTGTTACGACCACAGTCACAACATTAAATGAGGGAAAAACACAAATGGATCAGTCTAAGGGTTTTATTAATTAAACAATCAAATATAAATAAAGTGTGGGGAGGAAACACAATAAACACAGGCTGAGAACAAAAGGAGCACAACTCCACGTCTGGACGGTCGCTCAAATCCCCGTCTCTGAATCACTGCAGCGCGAGCTCTTAAATTGTCGACGGTGAATTGTCTGCAGGTGCAGAGGAAATCAACTCTAAATGAAAACACAAGCAGCAACAAAACACAAGAGGGCGACAAAGTAACAAATAAATAAATAATAAATACATGGACATGTAACACCTTCATCCCCCAAAAGTGTTTCCATCACCAAAACACATACCAAGTAAAAAAAAAACGTCATTTAAACACCATTTCCCGAACACCATTTCATGCACCTTACCCACTTATTCCACCTGGGACAGTGCATCAGCCACCACGTTGTCACAACCTCGGACATGCTTAATGTCACGGTCATAGGGCTGCAAGAATAAACTACAGCGCATCAAACGCTGATTAGAGTTACGCATGGTGTTTAGGAAAGTAAGAGGATTGTGGTCACAATATACAACAATCGGATGATAATTGGACAGATAAACTTAAAAATGGTGGATGGCAAGAACCATTGCTAAAGCCTCCTTTTCAATGGTAGAATACTTCTGTTGTGTAGAAGTAAACTTCTTTGAAAAGTAACAAACTGGATGTTCTACTTCAGCACCTCTTTGCTGAAGGAGAGCTCCCGCACCAACATCGCTTGCATCCACCGCAAGACTGAATGGCTTCAAATAATCTGGTGCAGCCAACACTGGAGCTGAAATCAACAAAGACTTTACATTCTCAAATGCACATTGGCATGCATCGGACCACTCAAATTGGATCTTTGGACTCAACATATCGGTTAGCGGAGAAACAACCGTAGCAAAGTTCTTACAGAATGAACGGTAGTAACCTACCATACTAAGAAAACGACGCAATTGCTTACGGTCCTTCGGAGAGGGAAAATCACAAATTGCAGTCACCTTAGCAGCAACTGGGCGCACTTCACCATTACCAATAACTTTTCCCAGGTAATCAATAGTGGCTTTACCAAATTCACATTTGGCCAAGTTAACGGTAAGCTTAGCTTCTGCCAATCGATTAAAAACTTGTCGAAGCAAACTCATGTGCTCTTGCCATGTCGAACTATACAACACTACATCATCCAGGTACGCTTCGCAATTTGGAACACCGGCCAACACGTTGTTAACGAGCCGTTGAAAAGTGCTTGGAGCGTTTTTCATCCCGAATGCCATCACCCTATAATTACGAAAAGCATCCGGGGTGACAAATGCTGATATTTCTCTTGCACGTTTCCTTAGCCCCACTTGCCAATATTCCTTTAATAGATCAAGTTTCGAAACGTATGTAGCAGAACCTAGACGATCCACACAATCATCTATTCTTGGCAAAGGATAGCAGTCACTTTTTGTTACGGCATTTACACAGCGATAATCTGTACAAAATCTAAATGTGCCATCAGATTTCTCTACCAGCAGACACGGTGAACTCCATGGACTAGCACTAGACTCAGCGATGTGATTTTCCAACATGTACTCAACTTCCTTCTGCAGAAGCGACCTTTTAAGTGAATTAACACGATATGGATGTTGTTTAATCAGCTGGGTAAAACCAACATCAATATCATGCTCAATCACTGAAGTTAAACCAGGAATGTCACTGAACAACATTGTGAAACTTCTCACTAACCCAATGACTTCAGCTTTCTCAGTTTGACTCAAGTGTGGTAGTTTGCTAGTTAAATTTTCAAGCATCTTAAATTTCAAGAGTTTTTCAACCTACCCTCAACGATACTAGATCTAGATGGTTCTACATCTTTTTCATCGACTGGTTCAGATGTAAACACACCCACAGATAGCGACTCTTGAACAGGTAAGTGTATGACATTTTCAACTTTTTCAGTATCCGACTTTCTCTCATAATAGGGTTTAATCATGTTTACATGACAAACTCTCAGACTTTTTCGACGATCGGGTGTATGGATAACATAATCTCGATCTGACAGTTTTCTTTTGATCTCGTAAGGGCCACTATAACGAGCTTGCAATGACCCACCAGATACTGCCAATAACACTAAAACTTTGTCACCAGGGCTAAAACTTTGTTCTCTCGCTTTCTTGTCGAACCAAGTTTTCATCTTTTCTTGTGATTTTTTAAGGTTTTGCTTTGCCAATTCACGAACTCTGTATAGACGTGTACGAAATTGTGAAAAATACTCCGGTACAGTGGTGCTTTTTGAATCAGAGAGCCACCTCTCTTTCAATACAGCCAAAGGACCGCGCAAATTGTAGCCAAACACGAGCTCTGCAGGGCTAAAGCCCAGTGATTCTTGAATCACCTCTCGTGAAGCGAAAAGCAACCACGGAAGTCCTTCCTCCCAATCTCCCTCAAGCTTAAAACAGTACGTACGCAACATAGACTTTAAAGTCTGATGAAACCTCTCTAAAGCACCTTGACTTTCTGGATGATACGCAGTGGAGACGTTATGTTTTATACCAAGTCGTTTAAGTACTTGAGAAAACGATCGAGATGTAAAATTCGTTCCTTGATCACTCTGGAGAATTTTTGGCAAAACCAAAGAGCGTAAAAAGCGTGACTTTTGATCGCTCTAGTGTTTACAGAACGTAAAGGAATTGCCTCTGGGAAACGTGTAGTCGCGCACATAATCGTTAAAAGATACTTAAAGCCAGATTTTGAACTTGGAAGTGGTCCTACACAGTCGATTAAAATGTGTTCAAAAGGCTCAGAAACCATTGGAATTGGATAAAGTGGTGCAGGTTTGATAGTTTGGTTGGGTTTTCCAACAACTTGACAAACGTGACAAGTCTTACAAAATCGTGCAACATCACGCTTTAATCCAGGCCAATAAAAGTTTCGCAAAATCCGATTGTAGGTTTTTAAAATACCCAAGTGACCAGCTGAACCATTGTGTGCACAATCTAAAATCATGTCTCGGTAATCTACTGGAATTACGATTTGGTTAACTACATTCCAGTCTTCAGAAGATTTTGGAGATACCCACTTTCTCATCAGAATGCCGTTTCTAAGAAAGTACATCTGAGGCGCACACGTATTCTCCTGCTCTGGTCGAACTAATTCGAAAAGCGAGGTAAGAGTGGAGTCAGATTTTTTCTTTGTCAATTAACTTCTCGGGACACAAAGACAAATCAGCACAGTCTATAGCATCCTTCTCAGCACTCACAGAAAACAGATCTGCTTTTTCCTGTAAAGGGACAGAGAACAAATCAGTTGTGTCAGAATTTACAATGAATGTGTCACATAATTCAGCGCTATCAGAAGTCTCAGCGGATTTAGTCATAGATCGAGTAAGCACGCATGCAGCAAATACATCCGGATACTTAAGCGCACAGTCATCAGTACCAACGAGTGGTACAGGAACAACTTTAGGTGACATGTTAATATCGCTCCATACACTACCTCCCGCTAAATCATTGCCTAGAATGAATGTTACACCAGCAATAGGAAGAGAAGCACGAACACCGACAATCACGTCACTGCTCACTAATTCAGACTGTAGAGTGATTTTATGCAACGGAACATCAGCAACTCCCATCTCAAAACCGCACACTAATACCGCGCTACCAGTGGCAGTTTCCTCTGATAATGGCAAAACTCCTTCCAAAATTATGGAAAGACTTGCTCCAGTATCCCGCAAAATGCGTACAGGCACAGGCTTACTCATGCTGGAAATGGACACAGTTCCATAGTGCAAGAAAGGCGCATATCCAACTTTAGTGGGATTAAAATCGGACTCGGACGTACAGTTAAAATTTGAACTAGAGTCAACAGATATTAACCCAACATGTTTCGCTTTCCCTTTCTTCCTCAACACTGGACAGCTTGCAATTAAATGACTAGAATTTTTGCAATAAAAACAAGCCCTTTCATCAGTCGAAACAGTGGACCTAATACGGAGTGATTTACGAGGTGGTGAAACAGGTGCTTCAGCAAAAACTTTCTCTCGCGGTTTCTCTTTAAAAGTGATTTTGTGCGTTAAAAAAAAGTCATCTGCCAAAGTGGCAGCTTTGTGGAGGGTATCATTTTTCTGATCATTAAGGTAAGTAGAAAGAGCAAATGGTACACAATTTTAAACTCCTCCAAAAGAATAAGTTGTCTCACTTGTTCTTTACTCTCGCTTTTTGAGATGTGCACCACCGATCAAACAACATCTCTTTCTCTCGCGCAAACTCGACATAAGACTGATTTGAAAGCTTTGCATAATGCCGAAAACGCTGTCGATATGCCTCCGGAACTAACTAATAATGCTCTCAATATAGCAGCTTTCACCAGCTTATAGTCAGCCGTTTCTTCAATAGACAACGAAGCGTATGCTTCTTGTGCTTTACCGGTTAACACACACTGCAATAGCAGCGACCAAAAGTTTTCCAGCCACTTTAAAGAAGCTGCGACTCTCTCAAAATGACAAAAATATTTCTCAAAATCCTTTTCACAAAAAGGAGGAACCATACTCCGATTTCGACCAACATCAAATTCATTAGAGACTACACTTTTTCCACTCATCTCTAATTCCATACGCTTTAGTTCCCCTTCGGGGGGAACTTCAGCACTATAAGTGGATTTGATGTTCTAAATTCACGTATGAGAGATTCGGTTCAGAAGCTACTCGTCTGAAAGAGTATTGAACGGGCCAATGAAAGCAATGAATTGGCAGCGTAAGCCTGCGCAGGTGTGCTGCATCGCCAATTAACTGAGCATATAAGCACATGTAAGAATTGAAATATTGCAAATATTCTGATATCTTTGACAATTCAAAACATGAGCTGAAAACAGAGACTGGTGACTTCACAACCCACCAGGGAGGAATGCGGGAAAAACCAGTTCCTGCTGCATTTGCATCTGACTATGCTGAGACTCAGCTTCATCCCCCCAACTCACGCATATGGTCATTTCAATGTTTGAATGTTTTAAATTAACCAAACTGACTTTAACCATCATGTTTGATATCATTTGAAATGTCTCAGTGCGATTGGTACAATGGTCTCATTCTCTCAGAAATAGACATAATCAGAACAATAAATATATAACTTCAGGCATCTTTTGAACCACTGTGAGGGGTGTGACTTTAACACTAAGTGTGAATGCCTTCTTTGTTATTCACACCCCCTTCCTTGAGGGAATTCTTGGATTATTTAAGGTAAGATCTAAGAAAAGCTCAGGGCGATTCTGCCTAACCAGATCAGCCCATAACATGGGGTCTGCCCCATGTTATGTATATTTCAAAGTCAGGAATGCATCTTTTTCATCTTGGATTTATCTTTGATAATTTGATGTTTTGTATTGATCATTTATGAATTGACTGATTGAATTGGCATAATACATTTACCTGACTAATAAATTGTAATGTTTGACCATATTTTGCTCACTCTGTAATTATTAATTCAAGTAGATTACGCTGTATCCTTGTTTCCGCACGTCTTGCGTCAGGTCAGTAGACGGACTAAAATCCAATTGAGATGGAGCATTGGCACACTAATTGTGTTTTAGCGATCCGGCTGACTCTTGATATTGATTCATGTGTACTTAGGTGGAAAGGGCGATAACTTCCGTCTAGGTCAACAAGGTGTTGCACGACTAACCTAGATTGGGTACCCGACCTTTGTTTGAAGGTAATATTATTCTAAATTAAGTTCATATGGGAAACCATGGGCTTGGTGAAAACCAAAGTTACTATAGAGTCCAGTAGTCGGGTACATTTATATTAATGCCCTAACCTCTAATTAGAAATGATGATTGTCTTAACTCAAAGGTGTACATCTAAGCGGGACTAACTAAAGTATTTTAGAACGAGCGCGCTGGTAGCGGCCATCTAAAGTATTAGTCAATTTACCTCTGTTTAATATTCAAGACTGACCGGAGTGTGACCGTGAGGGACGCCTTCGGCCGAGGCGATTTCTCTGAGCGACATGAGCACCCGAATGAACGGATGTAATAGTTACTAGTGAAGACAAACGGTTCAAATATTTATCTAAATTACATATTGATATAATCTTCTTAATGTTTTATAATTAGAGTCAGATAAAACGAGGATAAATATATTAATATTCTAAACCACCTCATACTAAAATTGGAGTCAGATATAAGTTAAGTTTAATATAAATCAACATTGTGCACTGGAAAGACCGAACATGCAGTGAACCTTCATCCACCAGTGGACACCGGCATTGGGCCAACTGGGTGGACCCTACAAAATGGTGACCCATCTTCGTGATCTCCCAACTCAGGCGAGTTACGTCTTTCCAGCACAAAATGGATTTATACCAAGCAAGAGGTTTGGATCTTCTATTCTATCTTCAGCTGCTGTGGTAAGTCAATTCTTCTTTGCCTATTAGAAATGTTGAGGGAAAGCTGGACGCACCCTATATAAACACATTGATAGAATGAGTCGGAAATGCTCAAAAATGTTAGACCGGAATGCGTTATCCGGTGGGGTTGAGAATTAGACAAAACCACTTTGATTATCAGGGACATGATAACAGCAGTATAGAAAAACGCCATCCCTTGCTCTGAAATATCTCTTTGTCTGCTAGGCAGCAAGAGTTGAAGCTTAAATTGGAATAACATCATCCAAATTATATTCTGGAACTCAGTGGAAAATTAGATCCTAAAAGTTTGAATCAAAAATATCCATTGTTTTTAAATCTACTGTTTTATAAAAAAGAGAAAAATGGAAAAAAGGAAAACAGGAAAAAATGGTTTAAGATTTAAAAACAATTGTAAACTTTTAAATTGGATTAATAACAACAGTCTGTTTAAAGGCATTTGCATGTGAAAAATAAAGGTGAGCAGAACAGAATGATTTGATTGCAAAAAAAGACAAATAAGCTCTAATGAAAACTCTGCTTTTACAAATCAGAAATTTGCCATTTAAATTTAATGGGGATAAATTCAAATATGATGCTGATCAACTAAAATATCCACTATACTTTAATTTAATCTCGAAACAGACTAAATATAAAAGATTTTAGCTTTAAATAAGCCCTTAGACCTCCTGATTGCTCAAACCTTTTCATATTCAAATGGCCTGACAGAGAGCAGAGAAATCTCACCTCAGTGCTAATAAGATGCTCAGAATGTGTTTGCTGTAATTGCATAAAACAATTACATTCTTCCATTTGGCCATAAGCCTTTGCTGACCCTTTGTTCTCCATGCAGCCTACAGGCAAACACAGCCCTGATCACAAGATAAAAGCATTAAGCTAAAATGCACTGTGTTCTAAAACACTCTCCAGAGACCAGATATAATTATATTTAATACATACTATTTTAATATAATATAATTACATTAAGAATAAACAATAATGTACATTATATTATAATCGCCAATCATGGCACTAAAGACCAAGGATGAAACATTCACCTTGAGGAGGTTTGCTTTCTTTATGCTTAATGAAAACACTGACAGAACTACTATAGCATAACTGATTGTAAACCAATATAATCCTCGCTGAAAAAACACCACCTACAATTAAAATTTGATCAGAGAGTTAAACTCACCAGAAAAATAATGAAAGAGGGATGGATATGATAACATTCAGAGTTACCAAAGTTTTTATGGGTCAAAAGATCTAAGAATCTGTGAGTCACACCATAAAATGACAACCGTTAAGCAGAGAACACCAAAAGGGTGAAATGATTTCTGCCAACAGATCTGACTGTTAATGAGAGCAAAAATGAACTATGGGTATCGGCCCATTAGATTGTGAACTAAAATTAGTGAAAAATCATTGATTGGTTCAGAAAAATGTCCCCAGCGGAACTGGGAGATAATGCTCAGAATACAGCAGACTGTGTAAACAGGTGTTACACACTCACAATATGCTGAAATCAACAACAGCAATTCAGATCTGACCAGCAACATCATGTGGCTTCCAGAATTAATATTGCAAGATGATGCATTAACATTAATTCAACATGATTGAATTTGAAACTGATGAAAATTCTAAAATAACTATGGTTCTTCTCTGCTTTTGTTCTCACCTTAGGCGGACGAATAACAAAGAACACTCCAGATCCGGTCCACACCAAACAAATACAAATGAGGGCGACAGAAGGTTAGGCCATAACCTGAGGCCAAAAGTCTCCCATCTTGCATCTCAAAGCAAGAACCCCTGTGAGGCAAATCCCTCACCTCCTGCAGTGAGTCTTCTGAAAAAGTCTTTGATCAGTCATCAGAATAACAATTATCCACAGCTGATCTTATCAATGGATTCAGCATTCTAGGAGGCTATGTGATTTCACAAAACATCTTACTTCAACTAAGATGTAAATTATTATATGTTAAATTAAACAGAGACATGAAAGATCTCATAGTTAAAATCTTCCCAAATTGCTTAATAGCAATGGGACTAAAACCCTGGTTACCTAGAGGCGATAAAGAACTTTACTGCATTGTTCCTGCAAAGACCAATAGCAACAGACTCTATTGTCACGAATCCTGGTGGCATTTTTAAATTTGTTTTTATACTATACACATGTTAAACCACATGTCCTGTATGAAAATGGAATTAACTATGTTGAAATTCATGATATTTGTTTCTTTGATCTCCAAAAGTAGAAAACTCTGCTATCCCCTGTATAGCTGCAGTTTGAACTACAAACAGGAGTATAGAGTGTGATAATTAAATTAACCATGAAAATGCATTTTTTACAGGATCCAGCTTTGAACATTGCACCTTAACATGCTCCGTAAAAGATATTATATGGAATCAATTTGAGCCGGAACACACCTCATGTTCACATTCTTATGCTGGCTCCCTGCTAAGTGTTGTAAATGAGGGCGATGCCAACCCTCTTGTGCACCACCAGAGGGAACCATCGCCAGAATTCTGATTCGACTCACGGACTCAAAATCCCATAAGCCCTGCTACCTGGCACTGATTACGGTCCAGGTGCAACTCATCAGCTCTCGTGTATATATACCACACTCACGCTCCGGTTCGTTGCGAAGTCTTGATTTGCCTGGCTGTCATTTCTGAGCGTTCCATACTCCCTGCTTCGGACTGATCTGTGTTTCTGACCCTGTGCTTGTTCTACGATTACGAAAGACATCTGCCTGCCCCTGATCTCCAGCCTGTTATTCTGACCAGTAAGATATCTGCCTGCCTTTGAACTTTTGCCTGTCCCACGTTCTGTCTCCTGGATTGTCCCTTTGTGTTTGTTTGTATGTGTGCTCTTAATAAAGCTTGCAAATGGATTCAATGCCTTCTGACTCATCACAACAGAAGACTTCGCCACTACAGAATCCAGCAGCTTTAGCACAAGTCTCGACTGAACTTTCCGCTCAAGCCACTCAGTTAGCCACCCATCATCAACAACTCACCCATCTAACTTCTCTCACGGAGGAACTGGTGAGAGCTATGCAGCAACTCCGTCATCCGAATCCTGCAGTTACCCCGCCTGCTACCATGACAGCTTCTCAACCAACGCATGTCTCCAATGCTCCGGCTACCGTAAGTCCCCGATTAGCTTTTCCTGAAAAGTTTGATGGGTCACCTTCTCGCTGCAAAGGCTTCTTATTGCAATGCAAACTATTTGTTAACCAACAACCTGCATTATATCCCACTGATTCTAGTCGGGTGGCTTTTGTATGCAACCTGTTAACGGGGAAAGCGCTGGAATGGGCTACAGCGATATGGAAGGAGGAGGAATGTAACTATCCCACATTTGAAACTTTTCTCAAGCAATTTCGGGAAGTGTTCGAGCACCCAGCAGATGGGAGAAGCCCCGGTGAGCAGTTACTTTCTCTTACACAGGGGCGTAACACAGCTGCAGAATACGCCCTGTCATTTCGCACTCTCGCCGCTCAAACTAACTGGGTTGAGGATACACTGAAGACACTATTCAGACGGGGTCTGAATACCAATCTACAATCTGAATTGGCTTGCCGTGACGAAGGAAAGAAATTGAACGAACTCATTGAACTTACCATCCGTCTTGATCATCTGATTCGCAGCCGTAGAAATCCTCGCACACAGCTCCATATTTCAAGTGACACGCCCCCTGATGAACCCATGCAACTGGGTTTCACCCGTCTCACCCATGAAGAAAGAATGCATCGATTGCAAAATCATCTATGCCTGTACTGCGGTCAATCAGGGCACAGGAAATCCACCTGCAGCGTACGACCTCAGACACCAGTTCAATCGGTGAGTCCTTCCCATGTTCCTGCACTTTTTAGTGTACTGATTCCTGTGATTATTAAATTTAATAAAAGAATGATTAATACTACGGCTCTTGTCGACTCTGGATCTGCCGGAAACTTTATATCTAAGAAATTTGCTTTATGTCACGAACTATCTCTCAGCTCATATGATTCCTGTCTTGCAGTGGAAGCACTAGACGGTCGTCCTGTGGGTGAAGGACGCATCCGTATGATTACGAATAAGCTACAGTTACAAGTTGGTGTTCTACACATTGAAGAAATGCAATTCTACATTATTGATTCAGTTAATCATCCACTGGTGTTGGGACTGCCCTGGTTAAGGCGACATGATCCTCATATCTCCTGGAGGGACGGACAGATATTGCAGTGGAGTGAGTCATGCATGAAACAGTGCATCCAGCCCATTCACAAAATTCCATTACGAACCACCAATGTGTTACCTGAACTCGTTGATGAACTAATCCCCATTGAGTATCATGACTTACATGAAGCTTTTAGCAAACAAAAAGCTACTCAACTTCCCCCACATCGACCAAGTGATTGTGCTATTGAGTTAATTCCAGGTTCAAATCCTCCAACGGGTCGAATATTCCCTCTGTCACAACCTGAGCACAAGACAATGTCTGAATATATCGACGAGGAATTGGCCAAGGGTTTCATCCGACCTTCTACATCTCCTGCTTCAGCTGGATTCTTCTTTGTAAAGAAGAAAGATGGCAGTTTACGTCCCTGTATTGATTACCGAGGGCTCAATGAAATCACCGTAAAATTCCGCTATCCATTACCCCTCGTACCTCCTGCCCTGGAACAATTAAGAAAGGCTAGATATTATACCAAGCTTGATCTTCGCAGTGCATATAACCTTGTCAGAATCCGTGCTGGTGACGAGTGGAAGACCGCGTTTTCCACCACTAGGGGGCACTATGAGTACACGGTAATGCCCTTCGGCCTGTCAAACTGTCCATCCGTGTTCCAATCTTTTATGAACGATATCTTTCGGGATATGCTGGATCGCTGGGTCATCATTTACATCGACGACATCCTCATATATTCAAACACGATGAAGGAACATGTTGAACATGTACGTATGGTGTTGCAACGCATGATTCAACATCGTCTGTACGCCAAATCAGAGAAGTGTGAATTTCACCAGACACAGATCGCCTTTTTGGGATACGTCATCAGTGCAGAAGGGATTACCATGGATGATACGAAGGTACAGGCAGTTCAACGATGGCCGTTACCCCAGAATCTCAAGGAGTTGCAGCGATTTCTAGGTTTTGCCAACTTCTATAGACGGTTTATCAGAGGCTTTAGTTCAATAGCCGCACCATTAACAGCCATGACCAAACGAAATTCCCACAAACTATCCTGGTCCTCTGAAGCACGCCAAGCATTTAGCGATCTGAAGACTCAATTCACCACAGCTCCTATTCTCCGTCATCCCAACCCAGACCTACCTTTCATTGTGGAAGTGGATGCATCCAACACAGGAGTCGGTGCTGTGTTATCTCAACGTCAGGGTCAACCATCCAAAATGTATCCATGTGCCTTCTTCTCCCGTAAATTGACCAGCGCAGAACGAAACTATGATGTGGGAAATCGCGAATTACTGGCAATGAAATTAGCCCTGGAAGAATGGAGACACTGGCTGGAGGGGGCTAGTCAGCAATTCACCATATTAACTGACCACAAGAATCTGGAATATCTTCGCTCAGCCAAACGTCTAAATCCCAGACAAGCTCGTTGGGCTTTGTTCTTCACCAGATTCGACTTCATTGTCACCTATAGACCAGGGAGTAAAAACAGTAAGGCAGATGCACTATCCAGGCTATCAGAGGATAAAACCCCAATTAGTGATGAAACCATTATTCCTACGAACTTACTAGTGGCTCCAGTACAGTGGGACATACTTACCGAGATCCAAGAGGCCAACCGAGAAAACAACCCTCCAGTAGACTGTCCGAATCACCTGATTTTTGTACCCAATAACATACGTACCAGATTACTGACCCATATTCATGACACTCCCAGTTCGGGGCATCCAGGCATCACTGCAACTTTGGAGTTAGTCAAAGCCCGTTTCTGGTGGCCGTCCCTCACGAAGGATGTAATTAATTATGTTCAGAAATGTAAAATTTGCCAAAGCACGAAGGCATCTCACCAAACCCCTGCTGGCCTGTTACAACCGCTACCGGTTCCGCAACGGCCCTGGTCCCATATAGCGGTGGACTTCATTACGGATCTCCCTGTCTCCCAGAACAACACAGTCATTCTCACGGTGGTTGATCGTTTCTCCAAGGCTTGTCGCCTAATACCGTTGCCCAAATTGCCCTCTGCCTTTGAAACCGCAGAAGCCCTGTGCAATCATGTATTTCGAATGTTTGGCTTACCTGATGATATCGTCTCAGACAAGGGATCCCAATTCACTTCCCGGGTATGGTCCGCTCTCTGTAAAAATCTAAATATTAATGTTAGTCTCACCTCAGGGTACCATCCTCAATCCAACGGCCAAACTGAACGTATGAATCAAGAAGTCATTCGATTTCTACGTTCCTACTGTCATCAGCAACAGCACGACTGGAGTCGCTATCTGATGTGGGCAGAATATGCACAAAATTCATTAATAAAGCCAGCCACGGGTATTACGCCATTCAAATGTATTCTTGGCTACCAACCACCCCTGTTTCCATGGTCCGGAGAACCCACTGAGTTACCTGCTGTCACGGATTGGCTGCAGCGGAGTGAGGATGTCTGGAACCAGGCTCACAGACATCTCATGAGGGCAGTCAGGAGGAGAGAGATTCAGGCGAACCGTCACCGACGCCAGGGACCCACGTATCAACCGGGGCAGTGGGTGTGGTTGTCGACACGAGACCTTCGTCTGAGATTGCCCTGCCGCAAACTCAGTCCCAGGTATGTAGGGCCATTCAAAATTGTACGCCAGATTACTCCAGTATCTTTTCGCTTAGCCTTGCCTAATCATTATCGTATTTCTCCTACTTTCCACATGTCATTACTCAAACCCGCTGGTGGTCCACGAGAGGAGGCGGTTGAGGAGGAATCGGAAACCAGGACCCCTCCACCTGTCATGATCGAGGGCAAGGAAGCTTACCTCGTTCGAGAAGTGCTGGACTCTCGACGTCGGGGTGGCGCCCTCCAATATCTGGTGGACTGGGAAGGGTACGGTCCAGAGGAACGGTCCTGGGTGAATGCTAGAGATATTCTAGACCCAACTCTCACGGAAGAGTTTCATCAAAGGTTCCCAGAGAAACCAGCCCCCCGACAGCGCGGTAGACCCCGGCGTCAGGTGCCTTCTCGCTTCAGGAGCCGCTCGCAGGAGGGGGGTTCTGTTGTAAATGAGGGCGATGCCAACCCTCTTGTGCACCACCAGAGGGAACCATCGCCAGAATTCTGATTCGACTCACGGACTCAAAATCCCATAAGCCCTGCTACCTGGCACTGATTACGGTCCAGGTGCAACTCATCAGCTCTCGTGTATATATACCACACTCACGCTCCGGTTCGTTGCGAAGTCTTGATTTGCCTGGCTGTCATTTCTGAGCGTTCCATACTCCCTGCTTCGGACTGATCTGTGTTTCTGACCCTGTGCTTGTTCTACGATTACGAAAGACATCTGCCTGCCCCTGATCTCCAGCCTGTTATTCTGACCAGTAAGATATCTGCCTGCCTTTGAACTTTTGCCTGTCCCACGTTCTGTCTCCTGGATTGCCCCTTTGTGTTTGTTTGTATGTGTGCTCTTAATAAAGCTTGCAAATGGATTCAATGCCTTCTGACTCATCACAACACTAAGACAGGACCAAAATTTTGCAACACAATTATAAAAGTTGATTACCATTGTTCGGAGCATTACACTGACACATAGCCACAGGTAAACCCAGGCACATAGATAACACCTTAGTCTTCAAAGACCCAGGAGTCAAATCTCCTTAATTAAGATCGTTTGTCCATGTTTATACAAACAAAACACATTAGCCTCACACACATAGAACAGAATAATTAATCTGATGACAGACGAGACAACAAACACCCTCTGACACCCTCTGTCAGCTGAAAAGAAATTACACATTTGCATGGCTTTGACAACAAATTGATGGTATAAAACTTCAATAGAGGCGAACTTGCCAATAAATTTAAGGATAGATACACTGACTGTTGTGAGGATGGTTGACAAACCAGAGGGCCCCTGGTTTTCCAATCTATCACCAATAACAGGTATAAGTGCTAAAGTGATTAAAATTAAACCGAAGTGAGGACACTTCTTATAATCACTAGGACATTTAAATTTGACAAATACCATCAATTGTGTTCAAGCCCCCCCACACACACACAAACACAAACACACACACACACACACACACACACACACACACACACCACACAACATACACACACAAACACACACCTTATTATAGATATACCTTCATAATTATGGTTAAATAATGTGATTACTATCATGTATGACAAATATCTTCACGTTTTTTCATTTTGAAAATGAATGTCATTTATTTGAATGTATTGTCATGATGATATGTTTTATGATGCATACTGCCTGTAATACTGTTTTAATAAGTTGCACTGCCCTTTTGATAGCTTTACCTTGAGTAATCCAAACCAAGAATATTTAATATTCTCCCTATCATTATACCCCATCTCAGTGTTGACAAAGACTTATCTGTTTTTGATTGGACCATTTAAACAGATTGAAAGAGACCTGAGACCAGTTGTACGACTCGCACTTGCTGACTTTTATGTTTTGATCATATATTTTATGCTTAACCTCATGACTTTCTCCAATGCAGAATGACACAAGTTCATAACTGTTCAATCGCTGAGCCATCAAGTTGCTGTTTAGGTGTCCGGGAGAAGGCAGTGTATACACACTGCAGACCCCCACATGCCGATGTCTGCATATCTGGAGGTGACCAGATTCATCAGAAGAAGCAGACTATGAGAAGCCCACACGACGTGGACACTTTTGTCAGGGGAAGGACACAGTGGAAGCTATGAAGGCCTGTATGGACTGAATGAGCAGTGCATTCGGGTCAGGCTCATCAAAAGAGGTGAAAACGAGCCTGGACCTGTTTAGTTACCTGCTGAACACGACTTACAACTGAAAAATGCTGCAGAGACTGTCTTGAATTGCCCCTGAACGACCTCAACAAGGATACATAGTGACCCCATGGACACATTTATATCTGACCCACGGGATCAAATGGGGGTTATCTGTAAGAATTGAAATATTACAAATATTCTGATATCTTTGACAATTCAAAACACGAGCTGAAGACAGGGCCAATGGACTCCACAACCCACCAGGGGGGAATGCGTGAAAAACCAGTTCCTGCTGCATTTGCATCTGACTATGCTGAGACTCAGCTTCATCCCCCCAACTCACGCATATGGTCATTTCAATGTTTGAATGTTTTAGACTAACCAAACTGACTTTAACTATCATGTTTGATATCATTTGAAATGTCTCAGTGCGATTGGTACAATGGTCTCATTCTCTCAGAAATAGATATAATCAGAACAATAAATATATAACTTCAGGCATCTTTTGAACCACTGAGAGGGGTGTGCCACTAAGTGTGAATGCCTTTTGTTCACACCCCCTTCCTTGAGGGAATTCTTGGATTATTTAAGGTAAGGTCTAAGAAAAACTCAGGGCGATTCTGCCTAACCAGATCAGCCCATAACATGGCTAGCTCCATGTTATGTATATTTCAAAGTTAGGAATGCATCTTTTTCATCTTGGAGTTATCTTTGATAATTTGATGTTTTGTATTGATCGTTTATGAATTGACTGATTGAATTGGCATAATACATTTACCTGACTAATAAATTGTTATGTTTTGAATGATTCAAACAGAGTTCGTGTTATTATCACTGATAAATGTTGTTGTCCATAGCACTACAAGCCACTGTACAGGTTAGTAACAGACTAAAACATGTTAGACGGAGCAGCGTGGCACGCTATTCAATGTTGTTAGAGATCCGACTAACAAATTGGCATTATTTCATGTATACTTGGACTGTAAAAGGCCAACTATTTAGAACAACAAAATATTGTTGAAACTACTTTAAATGTGGATATTTAGGCCTTCATCTACAAACGTATAATCCTGCGCGATTATTATTAAAATACTTTGTCTTGATTAAGTAGATAACAGATCCATGGGGACCACATAAAAATCTCCTAAATTGAGTAAGTAGTGTTCTGCCTTTTTAGGAGAGTGGTTAATCGCCTCTGTTTAATGACCAAGACTGACAAGCTTGTATTAAGAGATTGTATACCCGGCCGGTGCAAGACTCGAGATGCTATCGGAATCTGAGTAAATGAGAATAAGGTATAATAACAAATCAAAAGAATATTCAATCATAATCTAAAATAATGTGAAAGGAAACAAAATAACCTTCTCAATGTTTTATAATTGGAGTCAGATAAAACGAGGATAAACATATTAATATTCTAAACCATGTCATACTAAAATTGGAGTCAGATATGAGTTAAGTTTAACATAAATCAACATTGTGCACTGGAAAGACCGAACATGCAGTGAACCTTCATCCACCATTGGATACCGTCATTGGACTAACTGGCTGGACCCTACATGGTGTAATGGTTGATTTTTATAATTGTCTATAATCTATTCACATACTTTTATTTATTTCTGTATTTATTAAGTTTTTGTATGTTTGTTGTTTTGTTTATCTTTTAGAACTCATACTGTATTGCTAACAGCAAGTGACAGAATTCCTTTCTTTCATTCCAATTACAGCAAATAACTCCTGCAGGAATTATAAAATCCTGCAGGATTTGTCACTTGCTTGGATCCACTGTGAAACCTGTAAGAAATTCCTGCACATATCGTCAATGTGTCCTACAGGATTTTATAATTCCTGCAGTACTGCAGCAGTACTGCAGCTGGAAAAATAAATCCTTCAGGATTCCTGTAAAAAGTACTGCATGATTCTAAAACCTGTAGAGTTGCCTGCACATATTGACATTTTGTCCTGCAGGATTTCATAATTCCTACAGGATACCAGCAGGTTCCTGCAGAAAAAAAATGAAGAAAACACAAGGAAAGTATAAACTCAATAAATGTATCCTTACATTATGTAGGAACTGAAATACCTTAGGTAATTTAAGAAGGCAGTGAAAGCAGTCATTTTATATTCAGGGAAATCCACATTGAAGGATGTTATTCTCTCCAATACAGCAGGTGGCGGTGTGCAGTTTTACTCTGCTCTCTGACTCAACGCACAGCCAGAAGAAGAAGTGGTGCGTAGCGTCTAAACTTTCTGCTCCACATCCAGCGTTAATACTGCTTTAGGTAAAGTCATGCATGTAACCGTCTGCATGTCATTTGATTGAATGTAAATCCCACATGTACTTTTGGCCCCCGCATGTCCCTTTCTACTCTTTTCAGAGTGTTTGCGACGGATGTTTTTACTGAACTCGTGTGACCGTAGACTGTAAAGTATAGGGTGTGACCATTGAGATGAAATCTGTGATCAGGAGTCATAGTTCAGTAAATCAAAGTTCTCCAATATATTTCATATGTTTTTCAGTATGAACATGTTTGCTGAATCTGGCATTTTACATGCTTTACAGCACTGCTCGACGTGGATTACTTATCTGCGCGAGTGCGCGTTAACGATCGCGTGCATGAGCGACCTGGGCGTTCCCGAGAGAGTATTTCACAGAACAGCGCCCCCTGGTCACAGTTTTCGGCAAAACATCACCCTTCAGAAACGAAAGTGAAAGTGCTTGTCACAGTTTTAAACAGACATAATCCATCATTTACCAACTTGGAATAGCTTTATATCTTTAATGTCCAAAACAAAACCTGTAATGCTGAGTTCACGGCATAATTTTCAAAGTAGTCAAGTCACCAATGTTTTTACATAGAGGTAAAGTTAGTTTTATATTTGCATATTTGTTTATTTAGAAGTCTCTATATTGTTTACCATGTTACTTTGAATATTCGATCGGAATTAGCATGCAAGTATGACTTGAAAACAACATTACACTGATTATTTGTGAACAATGTTGTACTTTGATGTCATTGGCTGCTAATATGATTTCGCTGTTTAGAGTTTCCAAATAATTATTTCATGAAATTATATTATTAAGGGCAAAGTCCGAATATGCAAATATAAAACCAACTTTACCTCTATTGTTTTCACACTGCATGACAGTCTGGGCTAGCGTTTTGTTGCTGCTTTGTTTACACTGCCCTATGGACAGGGGCTTTCACACTGTATCACAGACAACTTTGTTTAAACCAAAACAACCAAAAACACGTAGTATATATTTTGTTATTAACTACACAAGGAGTAAAAGCATAATACAATAAATCTACATATTTGTTCACCTGGATTTGAGGGGAATTAGCAATTTATCCTCAATTTTTTTTTTTGACCGGATTGTAACATTGCTTACATGACACGTCAAACAGACACAGGTGCTCCTGCCAAATTTACATTCGTTTTTCCTACATTTCTTGGGTCCAAATAAACTGAAAATGAGCGCATTTAACTTCTCTCTGATGTAATTTTCAGTTGAAAGTCATTTCACCTGGCATGACAGCTCCAAATATTCAGCATGCCAAATATCTCACTGTGATTCATTAGCGATTCTCTCAGATGGCATCTTTGATAGTTCATATTGTGTGATTGTTATGCCGAGATCAGACTGCATGATTTTCAAAGTAGTCATGTCACAGATGTTTTCACACTGCATGACTATCTGGGCTAGCGTTTCGTCGCTGCTTTGTTTACACTGCAAGATGGATCAGCGACAGGGGCTTTCACGTTGCAAGATTTTACTATTGGAAGAATCGCCGACAACTCCATCCAAACTATGTCTCACAGCCAAAAACATGTAGTATATCTTTTGTTATACATACATTTTGTTACTACATAATGAGAAAGAAGCCTTTAATGGGGTAGAACATGCACATGTTTGCTCACCTGGGTTTAAAGGGAATTAGCCATTTCTCCTCAACGTTGATAATAAACTAATTTCTTTCTGTATGAAACGTCAAACAGACACGGTTGCTCCTGAGTCCTGTCAAACCTCCATTAGTTTTTCCTCCATTTTGTGGGTCCAAATAAACCGAAAAAGAGCGCTTTTAACTTCTCCCCCAGCCTCCCGCTGGCCTGCAGCAGGTATACACACACGCACACACAAGTGAAAGCTGCTCTCTCATTGGCTGTAGGCGATCGCTGATGTTATTTTCAGTCAAAACTCAATTCACACGGCATGATTTGAATCGCCGACAGCTCCAGATATTTAGCACGCCAAATATCTCACAGGCATCGGTGACTCATCGATTCTCTTAGATCGCGTCTTTGAAAGTTCATACTGTGTGATTGTCACTCACGTGCACGAGCAGCGATTTGCCTGTGATTTCACGCATTTGTCGGCGATTTCTCAAAACCTGTCGGCGAGCCAAAATCGGGACTAAAATCATACAGTCTGAACTTGGCATAAGGTTTATGTGAATCTGTATGTATAATTATATTTTAATCCTAATCAAACGGATGATGGCTGTGATTATTTTGTTTGTTTACTCGTGATGTGTCTCAGCTGCTGATCTATTCCTGCATTTAGCTGAATTTTGAAGGCTGATCAATGACTGGAGATCTGTGATTGTTCATCAGTTTCCTCTAGAGTTTCTGCTGGAGATCAAACTTTTCAGATCCATCATGAAGGACACGCACACTTCTGGAGATCTGGATTTGTTTGCATCATGGAGGTATTTCGTCTACACAATACATTTCATATGATTATTTTTTACAAGATATTATATTTACTCTCTATTAGTTGTGGATTTAATATATAAAATATATTTTATGTCAGAATATATATATATATATATATATATATATATATATATATATATATATATATATATATATATATATATCACTTCTTACCTGGTGTTTTAAACAATGGATTGTCTACGTGTTTGCAAAACTGAAGTCGTGCAACATCTTCCCTATCCACCTTACTCTGAGGAAATGAGTTAACTTGAAATCTCTCAATACTGTCAGGTAAGAGCTGGCCAGAAAGTATCAAACAAAAACAATCGAAATAAAGATGTACAAATATCACAAAGTAGCCCAACATGGGCAAAAGTAATACAAAATAATTTTATCGAAACAAAAGTTAAGCAAAAACAACAAAAAACAAAATCATGTCAGCAAAATCAAAGGAAAAGCGTTTTCCTCTGCTTTTCCTGGCATCCTTTTATATGACCGCGCCTTGCGCCCAATGATGATCAATTGATCTCCTGACCAATCAGCTCTCGTAAAGGCAGACCTAAAGGAAATGACAGGCTGGGAGAAAGCGAGAGAGACAAAACAGAGAGAGAAAACAGAAGGCAAAAATTCTGCAAATATATGGCAACCGTAACACTCACATTTGATCATTAGTGAAGTACTGAAGTAGTAGTAAGTAACTAAAGTATTGAAACTCAAAATGATAAGAGTTAGTAGAGTGAATGGAAAAGGAAACTTGTTTTAAATGATACTGTGTTTAAATCTTCTCTGTTTATTACATTAATAAAGTGGAGCAATGTTACAGTGTTGTTACTGAAATCCTGATCCTGAATTAAATAAATGACTGTTAATGTTTACAGAGTTTTGAGGATTAGACGTGATCAGTGTGTGGTGTGTAAAGTGCTTCACAATAGAGCTATGAGAGACATTTGAAGACTGGCCGGTTCTTGCTGATCTGGAACAGTTTCTCCATTACTATAGTTTGCTTCTGGATTAAATCTGTGTAATGTGTCTAAGCTGTTTCAGAGAAAACACACATGGCTTTACTAAAGGATCTTCACACTCATACTCATTCATTCTTTGTGTCGTTGTTGTTCCTGCAGTGTGGATGGAGATGATCAGACTGGAGACCTGCAGCAGGATTCACTCCAACCAGAAAATGATGAACTGCAGAGAGCCAAAAACCAGCACAAAACTAGCATGAAGAACAAGTATGAGAGATTATTTGAGGGAGTCAACCATCGAGACAGTCAAACTCTCCTGAACAGGATCTACACACAGCTCTACATCATAGAAGGAGAGAGTGAAGGAGTGAATAGAGAGCATGACATTTTACAGATAGAGAAAAGAGTCAGAACAAAACCCTCACAACAGACTCCAGTCTACTGCAATGACATCTTTAAAGCCTCAGCTGAAGCAGGACATGAGGAGAAGATCAAGAAGGAGAAAGCCCAGATCAAGACTGTTCTCACTAAAGGCATCGCTGGAATCGGGAAAACCGACTCTGTGCAGAAGTTCATCCTGGACTGGGCTGAGGGAAAAGACCATCAGGATGTAGATTTCATGTTTGTGCTTCCATTTCGAGAGCTGAACTTGATCAGAGATCATCATTACAGTCTTCACAGACTTCTGCTGGACTTTCATCCTGAACTTGAAGATCTGGAGCCCAAGATTTATGAGCAGTGTAGAGTTGTGTTCATCTTTGATGGTCTGGATGAAAGCAGAATCACACTCAACTTTTCAGATGAGGAGAAAGTTTGTGCTGTGACTGAATCTTCATCAGTGGCTGTGTTGATGTGGAGCCTCCTGAAAGGAGATCTGCTTCCCTCTGCTCTCATCTGGATCACCTCCAGACCAGCAGCAGCCCATCAGATCCCCTCCAAATACATCAACCGTCTGACAGAGATTCAGGGATTCACTGAGCCTCAGAAGGAGGAATATTTCAGGAAGAGAATCAGCGACGAGCATCAAGCCAGCAGAATCATCTCCCACATCAGAAGAGCAAGAAGCCTCCAGATCATGTGCCACATACCCGTCTTCTGCTGGATCTCCACCACTGTGCTTCAGAAGCTCCTGGAAGAAGATGTGAGTGCAGAAATCCCTCAAACTCTGACTGAGATGTACATCCACTTCCTGCTGATTTAGATCAACACGAGGAAGCAGAAGTATGAAGAGAGAGATCCAGAGAAACTCCTGCAGTCCAACAGAGGAGAGATCCTCAAACTTGCTGAAGTGGCTTTCAGACAGCTGATGAAGGGCAATGTGATGTTCTATGAGGAGGACCTGATTGAGAGCGGCATAGATGTCACTGACGCCTCAGTGTGTTCTGGGATCTTTTCTGAGATCTTTAAGGAGGAATCTGTGATTCATCAGAGGAAAGTCTACAGCTTCATCCATCTCAGCTTTCAGGAGTTTCTGGCTGCTTTCTTTGTGTTTCACTGCTATTTAACAGATAAAAGAGAACCACTGATGTTGCTTTATGAGAGTAAATATTCAGATGATGAAGATGTGTCAGATGGTAATGAATATGAAGATGTTCAATTTTTACAGTCCAGCTCTGAGATCTCTCTGTATGATCTGCTCAGTTTAGCATCATATAAAGCTGTCAGGAGTAGTAATGGTCATCTGGATCTGTTCCTGTGGTTCCTGCTGGGCGTCTCACTGGAGTCTAATCAGAGACTCTTCCAGGATCTGCTGACACACACAGAGGAGAGCTCAGAGAGCATCAGGATAATTACACAGGACATTAAAGACATGATCAAGACAAATGAGGATCTCTCAGCTGAAAGATCCATCAATCTGTTCCTCTGTCTGCTGGAGGTGAAAGATCAGACTCTGGCCAGAGAGGTTCAGGAGTTTGTGAAATCAGACAAACACTCAGAGGAGTATCTCTCTCTTGCTCACTGCTCAACAATCTCCTACATGATTGAGATGTCAGAGGAGCCGCTGGATGAGTTAGACTTTAATAAATTGAACACATCAGATATGGGAAGATGGAGACTGATACCAGCTGTGAGAAACTGCAGAAGAGCTCTGTGAGTATTCATTGATTGATCAATGTATACTTATTAGTTTATTTCCAGTGTTGATTTTATCACTGTAGACTGGACTCATGAACACTCAACACTGCTCATTTCTTACTGCTGATTTTGTTGTTCTTTGTCCTCTACACAGGCTACAGTGGAGTTATCTCGATGTTCAGCATTGTGAGAGTTTGTTTTCAGCTCTACAATCCTCAAACTGTGTGCTGAGAGAGCTGGACCTGAGTAACATTGACCTGCAGGATTCAGTGAAGCTTCTCTCTGATAGGCTGAAGAGTCCAAACTGTAAACTGGAGACACTGAGGTAAAATAAAAGAAAGTTTACCTAAAATAAATGCTGCCACAAATGACTTTTACATTGTGCAAAAAAAAAAAAATTATGATAAAGTAACGAGCATATGCTGTAATGCATTTTATTTTTTGTTTATTTAGTGTGAATATTTCATGTTTCAGATGTAAAGTCAAGTATGAGCAAACTTTTTATACTAGTTATAATATTGCTCTTAAGTGTAATTTCTGCTGAAATTATCATTGATTCATGTTGGACTTGTGAATTTGTATGTGTTGTATTAGTTTTGTGTGTGTGGAAATTGAGTCGGTTCTGGTTAGAGTGGAATGATCTCACTGATGTTGTTTTCTTCATTCCATCTATTTTGACCTTCTCTATGCTGATAATGATCAGGTGACAGTCATCTGTGTCCCTGATAAAACTGTCATTGCCTTCTGATTAAAGTAGTCCACTAGTGTAGTAGTGTTTACTATAAAGCTGGTTAGTTGCTCTCCTGTATTCTTCTTTAAATCTAGTGATTCTTTTATTATTCTTATTTTTGCTTTTTTTGTTATATATTGTGAAGTCAGAAAATAGCAAATGCTAATGATGATTATGATTCTCACAGGAATAAACTAAACAAGAATGAGTTCAGCCAGCTGGAGGTGTTACAGTGGAGAAGGGTGATGGGCGAGAGGCAGGTTAATGAAACCATGACAGGGTACAGGATAAGGCAGGTGGACAGGGAGGAGGGCAAAGCCAAGGCAGGGACTACTGGACAGTAAACCTGAGCAGATCCTGTAGATAAGGATAAACAGCTGGAGGACAGAGCTTTAGTGGAGCTGGTAAAACCCTCCATGATGATTTAGATGTTGCAGAAGCCCACTTTTTGTAGAGGTTTTTGGCCATAGATCCTCAATAGCTGGAGGCCCTGATGTGGCCACCATAATAGCTGGGGTCATGGCATCCATCTTGTGTAACCCACTTTTTAACTTACACGCTTTGAGCAGAGAGTTCCCTCTATCAAAATCACTGATATCATGTATTTATTTGGACTCAGAAAGTGAAAGCCAGAGCCCTGTGTTCAGTGTTTCCAGTGCTCCTATGTGTGTTGTTAGGACCATTAAAGACATTCAGAGAAGTAATCACTCCTAATAGGCACTTCAATAATTACATGCACACTCACACAAAATTAAACAATGAACTTTTTGTCCTCTACACAGACTACAGTGCTGTAATCTCACCGCTCAGTCTTGTGAGAGTTTGTCTTCAGCTCTACAATCCTCAAACTGTGTGCTGAGAGAGCTGGACCTGAGTAACAATGACCTGCTGGATTCAGGAGTGAAGAAGCTCTCTGATGGACTGAAGACTGTGAACTGTAAACTGGAGACACTGAGGTCTGAGTTCAAACACTTGATTGATTGATTGTAATTATTTATTACATTAAACAAATTACAAAAAAAATTAAGTGTAATTTTTATTATTATTATTATTTTCAGACTGGTGATGTGTAAACTCACTGTTCAGAATTGTGAGAGTTTGTATTCAGCTCTACAATCCTCAAACTGTGTCCTGAGAGAGCTGGACCTGAGTAACAATGACCTGCAGGATTCAGGAGTGAAGCTTCTCTCTGATGGACTGAAGAGTCAACACTGTAAACTGAACACACTGAGGTAAATGATTTTACACTCAACAGCAACAAAAAGTGTTTTGATTTAGATGGAAATGTCCAGATATATTTAAGAGCATTAGTGGATAAACTGCAAAATGCTGCTTCTCAAATTAAAGTTTTTCTAATACAGTTCAGGAAATCAGTTTATGTTAAAGATAATTTTAATTAATTACATCTGAAATCTTTATTTATATTTTATTTAAACAAATTTATAGTTTATCTTTGGATTGGTTTATTGGAAAGATATATTCAGTATTTTGTCAGATGTTTTGGTCATTCTGACCAAAAAACAGAAACAACAGAAGCAATGTGGATAATGTCTGAGGAGGTGTCTGGACCCTGCAGCAGGTTTGACAGGCTCTGATCATTTGCATTTTGCATGTACATAAATATAAAAAGCCTCATGGTCCTTGTGTCTAAGCTGACATTTAGCAGTTTTCTTAACATTTCAAAATATTAAAGAATATATTAGTTGGCATTTAATATTCAGTTTTATTAAATAACAATATCAATCATTCTAAATAGCACAAAATCAAATAGTTTTGTCATATTATTAACCTCATAGTTAGTTTTTTACATCAGATGAATTACTAAAATCACACTGTTAATGTAATCTGTGTTCTTCTTTCTCAGATTGGTCATGTGTAATCTCACTGTTCAGTCCTGTGAGAGTTTGTCTTCAGCTCTACAATCCTCAAACTGTGTGCTGAGAGAGCTGGACCTGAGTAACAATGACCTGCAGGATTCAGGAGTGAAGCTTCTATCTGATGGACTGAAGAGTCCAAACTGTAAACTGGAGACACTGAGGTAAATTATATTACACTAAACAGATACAGTTTCATATTGGGTTACCGAATATGGAGCCCCGTTTACACTTACAGGGATGTGATTTCAATTGTAACTATACTAATGTAGGTTTATAAAAATAAATTTAAAAGCATTACTGAGTAAACCGTAATGTTGCACTTTTCAGAGCTTCTCTTTTTTCAATATACCCAAATATGACTTAAAGTTAAAGGAATCAGTTTATTTTGAGGATTATTTATTCATATTTTATATTATTATATTTATATTTTTGTGCCCTGGTAAAGTTTAGACATGCTCTGCTTTTTGTTCAGTTTGCAGTTTCTTGTAAAAACACATACACACACACACACACACACACACACACTATTGAACCGTTGTCTGTGGCATTGCGACCTCAGTATTTCCCTCGCGAGTTCCCACAGTTGTTTGTCACAGTTGTTTACATCCACCCTCGTGCAAATGAGGATAGTGCGGCAAAAGGAGATAGAATGCGTTTTGTACAAACTACAGTCTGTGTCTCCTGATGCACCTAGTTTTATCCTTAGAGATTTTAATAATTGTAGATTGGAGAAATCGCTGAGCCACTTCAACCAGTATGTAACTTGCCCGTAAACGCGCAAGGATAAAATTTTGGACTTATGCTTTGGGCCGATTAAAGGGGCATACAAATCTTTAAATAAGCCACCTTTAGGAACCTCAAACCATAATATGATTTTATTGAGTCTCTGTGCAACAAAAAATTGAATAAACAATTATATTTCGAATTTCAATAAATTTTGTCTAGCGTTTACATAAATTTTACAGTTGAATAGCCAAAATGACATGTTTCAGTATTTTAAATGTGATTAATCGCGATTAATATTTTTTAAAAGTGCGATTAATTAGTTACATTTTTTTTATTGATTGACAGCACTAGTTAGAATCCTTGTGAAATACAGCCATACTTTAGAACGCTTAGTTTTAGCAAATTTGATGAACGCTGCGATCATGCGTGTTGAATCTGAAGGGAGTCGCTTTGCCTGCCCTGTCCTGCGCGCGGTGTGTGTGTGCACGCGTTTCTGTGCGCACACACGCGTGTTTCTTAGCAACAAACCTGCATAATTGTCTGTATCAACTAAATCAAAAAGTTTGGGTTGCATTGCACTTTCAGCTCACAACATGCAAAAGAAAAGGTCCACATTCTCCCCCGATAATGTCACCATACTGGATTGTTTTAGCAAATGTCTGAATGTAAATTAGGACTAAGCAAAATTGTTTCTACTTAAACATTCTCAACTCACAGCAATACAACTTTACAATGAGTGCAATTGTTTGTATTCAATACTTTGTTATTATAGTTTTCCATATCTGTAATGCCTGTATTTTGGTTTTTTATTTCAGTCCACTTAGAATCCAACTTGGAAATCATTTTTTTCTTTATTGGCATTGATTGTTTTGAAATTCAAATGTCATTAACATGCCTGTGTTTTTATTTCTGTAATAAGTATGGCTGTCAAGCCAGGATCTTGATGGTTTATTGTGGGTATGTTGTTTACAGGAAGAAATCTGTTACAAGTTGAACAAAAATTCTAATAAACAATTATATTTTGAATTGAAAATAGTTTTTGTCTTGCGTTAACATTAATTTTACATTTGAATAGCCAAAATTACAAATTTCAGTCTTTTAATGTGATTAAAAAGTGTGATTGATTAGTTAGTTTATTTAATCGATAGACAGCACTAGTATATTTATATTTATATATATAAGCAATATCACACTCGTAGCATGGCGATATGGCTGTATATCGGCACTGGTGGGAGGCGTGCGATGGCACGAGGCCGCAGGCCACATATATACAATGTGGACCTTTTCTTTTGTATGTTGTGAGCTGAAAGTGCAATGCAACGCAATCTTTTTGATTTAGTTGCTACAGACGTTTATGCAGGTTTGTTGCTAAGAAACACATGCGTGTGTGCGCACAGACACACAGACAGACGCATACATCGCGTGCAGGACAGGGCAGGCAAAGCGACTCCCTTCAGATTCAACACGCATGATCGCAGCGTTCATCAAATTTGCTTAAACTAAGCGTTCTAAAGTATGGCTGTATTTCACAAGGATTCTAACTAGTGCTGTCAATCAATAAAAAAATTTAACTAATTAATCGCACTTTAAAAAAATATTAATTGCGATTAATCCCATTTAAAATACTGATACTCTGTCCTTGACAGAGACAGAATTGACATTGCACCAGTAATAAATATGGCATGTGACATTTCTGTAATAAATATGGCTGTCAAGCCATGATCTTGATGGTTTATTGTGGGTATGTTCTTTACATGAAGAAATCTGTCACAAGTTAAACAAAAGTTCTATTAAACAATTATATTTTGAATTTAAATATTTTTTGTCTTGCGTTTACATTAATTTTAGATTTGAATGGCCAAAATTACAAGTTTCAGTTATTTAAATGCGATTAATCGTGATTACATTTTTAAAAAGTGTGATTAATTAGTTAATTTTTTTAATTGATTGACAGCACTAATATATATATATATATATATATATATATATATATATATATATATATATATATATATATATATATATATATATATATATATATGTATGTGTGTGTGTGTGTAGGCGCTGTTTGCATTTAATTCAAAGGTCAAGCTCAATGCCTACACTTTGCGTTTACATAGTAGCCTGAGTTTGCTGTTATATCAACTCAAATGGTTGTAATAATGGTAATAAAGGTGAGGTTTTATAAAATGAAGATTCAGTTGCGCCAGCTTCGGGCCGCAGCGCACATAATCACAGGCCAATTCTGGCTCGGATACGGCAGTGTCGGCTCGCTAACGGCCACCGCATCTGGACCCGATTGACTCGGGCAGCAAAGTAGACTACTGTCAGAGTCGAGGTAAGTATCTGGCAGGCGAGAATCTAGCCGGAACTGGCCCGAGTGTATTTTGCTATCTGGGTGGTTAGGCGTGTATCAGTAAACAATAAACGATGAAATTCCCAGCATTAAATTACTGCTAAAAACAAACTCTTTACAAAATTAAAGATCTGCACCTATATCAGCACGATAATCAGTGCTTTAATTGATCAAAACCATCTTTCGGGACTACTCTGGATTATTTGGGCTAAAGTCTCATTCATTAACACGGAAGAGACAGCCAGCCCACAGGGTGGGATCTAACGACCGGGATCTTTACTCAAACGCAGGCTTGTGGTACTTTTGCATTTAACACACACGATAATGTGTGTGTGCAGGCTGGCAATGGCGTGATGTGTGATTGTCCAACTGTGTGATGTGGACTATTGCTGTGTTTGTAGATTGTCTGGCTGTATGGTGACAGAGGAAGGCTGTGGTTTTCTGTCTTCAGCTCTGACTTCAAACCCCTCACACCTGAGAGAGCTGGATCTGAGCTACAATCATCCAGGAGATTCAGGAGTCAAGCTGCTCTCTGAACAACTGGAGGATCCAAACTACACACTGGACAAACTCAAGTATGTGGAGCAGCACTGGCCTTTTACTTTTACACTAAATGGCTTTAAAAAGACACTAGAAAGCTCTTTTGTGATCAGCTTCAGTTTTCTGTGAGGGTTATGGGGTGAGGACAGACAGAAGATACAGCTTGTAGAGTATTACAGTCATGTCTATGAAGAGCAAATCATTGAGTGTGAAATGAATCTCCTCTGTAAATGTTGGAGTGTATTGGCTCAGTTACAGTGACATTAAGCGGGACACACTGTACAGTTTCAGCATTTGAGCTGAACAGAGAAACTTCTTCCTCCATTTCTGCTGAAGAATCCTACAATATCAGGTCAGGAATAGGGTTGGGGATTGAAGATGGATTCAGATTCTGGAATCAGACACTTGGATTAATGTTCAGACTCTTGTTCTAAAATCAACATCTGGATTCCTCTTCTCTGTGCACACATGTGTATTTTTCACTTGCTAATCTGTCAGGAACTTGGGCGCTGGCGAGCAGCTTTAATAATCTGAACATAGTTTAGAGATGGACTGCAACATGTGCTCAAAGGCTGCATGTGCTGAATAACGATGGCAAAGCTAAGTGTGATCTCTGTCTAGGGGTTTAACCCACGTTTTAAGATTGATCAGGGATTATTAGCTCATTTCAATGAATCGGATCCTGAAGATTCGAACCATTGATTCGACTCAATTGAGACTGAATCAGATTAAAAGATTCACACTTTATCTACAATTTGTCCCGCAAACAGAAGACGTATCTTACCAATCTTGTTAATATTATTTACGTGGCCAACGATAATAACATAACACAGTATTGGGTTAACTTTTAGCAAGGTAACAAGATCTACAGCTCTAGGCAATGACTTAGAAGCACAAAAACAAGAACACAGTTCTTACAAAATGAGAACAAAGATTTATTGAGCTACACTACGATACATAAACTAACTATGTAATAAACAAACAACAAACAAACACACACACACACACACACACACACACACACACACCCAAAGGCAGTTCATGCTCATGAATGGCTGTTGTCCTGGGTCACCACCTAGTGACAGACCGCTGAGAGTCAGTTTGTGGAAGTTTGTGCAGCTTCGGCGATCCTGAAACTTAAGAGAAGTTTGTGGTGACCCAATCGGGCAGGTGAGAGGGGGCAGAGAGCTAAAGCATGCGCAAGCCAGCTAATGCAAAAAGCAAAGTTTCTTTGTTGCAGGGAGTTTAAAGTGACCTGGTTCGGTCCGCCCCCATGGCACTGTCTGCCAATGAGCAGTTGCAACGAAGGGCGGGGCCATGCCCCATACTGACATAGGAAGGTTCAATCATTAACAGACTGCATATTGATTTCATATGGAAGAACTCTTGCAAGATTGAAATGATCTTACATCAAATGTTACAAGATGAATACTGTTTGTACTACTAGTTTTTCATTTACACCAACAGATTGCAAATGTTACTAGCTTTCATTCAATACCAGACATACATTTTAGACACATACAGATCATTTTAATCTGCTTTAAGGGTTAAAACAACACATTGATTAACCTGGTTGGTTGGAATAAACAGCATATGAGGAACATTATGGCATATTATTCAAAGATACATCTGCCTTAGTTCTAACATTTTAAGAGATTGTCTTGCATTCACATGCATTCATTTCTCTTTGTCTCTACAAAATTGTCATCTGGCAGGATGTACCACATTACTAACGCATGACTGGGAGTCATTCAAAAGTCTCGTGAGGCGGTTTACGCTGAAAATCCTTTAAAGCCCCTTTGTTCAATTTAAATCGTTTACTAATTTCGCTGAAGGGTACTTGGAACAACTGTGGCCGAAGTGCTGGTCAGAGTAGCCCAAAATCAATTAGTGCTTTGTTATCATGATGGTTTAAGCCCTCAAGCTGGTTCAATGACTACAGAAAATTTGGCTACCAGTTTCCGAGCCTTATTCGAACTGGTTTTGAGATCTGCAACATCCTTTGCATAGAGTTCCAACAACTGTAATAAATGAATGTTGCAGCAGGGTGTCTCCATCAACATGAGCAGTATCTGCGCTCGCTTCACCAACAGTAGAGGAAAAGAATGCACTGTGTTACATTCATTGTGCATCCTGGCTGAACCAACAAGTGTTGTGTGTTTTAGCTCAAGAGTTTGGAGCGTGTAGCTGAGCAGCTCAGTGCTAGCTTTAGCTTATTAGCTGAGGGGGAAACTAAACAGCTCATTCTCTCCATCTGTGTGTGTTTACAGTCTGGATCATGGAGGACACAAGAGGATTACAGCAGGACTGCACAAATGTAGGACTACACACACACATACACACACACAAACACACTCTCTCTCTCTCTCTCAATCACACACACACACACACACACTCTCTCTATCACACACACACTCTCTCTCTTTCACCCACACACACACTCTGTCTCTCTCAATCACACACACACACTCTCTCTCACACACACACACACTTTCTTTCTCCCACACACAAACACACATACACTCTCTCTCTATCTCTCTCTCACACACACACACACACACACACACACAGAGCTGTGGTTATACATGTGTGTGTTCTTGTGTTCAGATGCCTGTTTCCTCACTCTGGATCCAAACACAACATATGCTTTTCTCATTCTGTCTGAGGAGAACAGAGAGGTGAAGCGTGTGAGAGAGTATCAGCGGTATCCTGATCATCCAGACAGATTTGATGGTATTTATTCTCAGGTGTTGTGCAGAGAGAGTGTGTGTGGACGCTGTTATTGGGAGATTGACTGGAGTGGAGATGATGTGTGGATATCAGTGTCATATAAGAGCATCAGGAGGAAGGGAGTAGATCCTGAGTGTTTGTTCGGATGTAATGCTCAGTCCTGGAGTTTGCGCTGCTCTTCCTCCAGTTTCATATTCTGGCAAAATGACACACGCACTGATCTCCCAGTGAAGCCGCTCAGCAGGAGAATAGGAGTGTTTGTGGATCACAGTGCAGGAACTCTGATCTTCTACAACATCTATAGAGACACAATGAGCCTCATCCACTCAGTCCAGACCACATTCACTGAGCCGCTCTATCCTGGGTTTACTGTTTGGTGTCAATCATCAGTGAAACTGTGCTGAAGACTGAGAAGGAGCAGTCAGTAGCAGTGTGTGTATGTGTGTGAGAGAGAGAGAGAGAGAGAGAGAGAGAGTGTTTGTTTGTGTATGTGTGAAAGAGCATGTGTGTGCGTGTTTGAGTGTGTGCATGAGTGTATTTTTGTCTGTGTGGGATTTTTTTTTCTACAAAAATACTTTCTTACATCATTTTTTTTTGACACATTGTAACTCCACATCAGATGTAACAGCAGCTCTCCTACCTCCACACTGCAGACAGCGTCCTTATAACAGCACTGTTGTTCAAAGGTTTCAGCATCATTTATGGCCTTGTAATACTTTAAATCTATTTTAATTCTGGACCTCAAGAACGCTTTAAAACTCTCAATCTCTTGACCATGTACATCAGGGGTGTCAAACTCAATTGCTGGAGGGCCGAAGCCCTGCACAGTTTAGTTCCAACCCTGCTCCAACACACTTACCTGTAGGGTTCAAACAAGCCTGAAGGACTCAATTAGTTTGATCAGGTGTGTTTAATTAGGGTTGGAACTAAACTGTGCAGAGCTGCGGTCCTTTTGGAACTGAGTTTGACACCTGTGATGTACATCATCTATTTAGTTTCTTCTTGTGATAAGTAGAGCAAGTTTTGCTTGAGCAACTAAACAGTGAATGAACTGCTATTTCAGTTTGTGTTTCTGACTATAGCCAGCTCCAGAAGAAACTTACATTGAGTCAAATTCTCTCCACATTTCAGGAAAACTCTGCTCAACATATCAAACTATTGTGTTAAACGTGTACAGTCTCTCTATGTCCACAGAAGAGACACTCGTCATGGACACTAGAGTGAACAACACGTATGAAATCATTCACTGCCACAATCCCCTGCAGAATCCTCCATTGTAAATCCCCAACACATTTTGTCAAAGTTGGTTTATACAAAACTCTCCACACTGGTTTCCCCCCTAAAGTATCATGAAATGTCCGTTATTTCTGTTAATCTGCCTTTGTCACCTCTCTGATCCGTAATAATAATAATAATAATCATAATATTAGACATTTGTTTGGACATGATGTGCTCTCTTCAACAAGCAGCTTTTCTCTTCATTCTGCAGGCTGTTCGCTCTGGCAGTTGGTCAGATATTTGTAAGCAAGCCTATAATAAAAAGCAGAGTTATTCTGCAGTCAGGTGATGTGCTCCATCAGGCACAACAATCTTGATAGTATCTTGTAGTGTGCTGTGCCGCAGTTTTCATATCTTGTAGTAACATATTTTTAAAAGTGTACTGATTATATTTTTAAATATAGCCTACATAATAAGGCACAATTTAAACTTTCAAAACATCATGTTTTTCCCACCTCGGGCATTAAAGCCTTTAAATTATTTTCTCTTTTATTCTTAATTGGGCAGCCATTATTCTCAACCCTGTAATAGACTAAACTGAGTTGGTAATAATAGTATTTTACAAAGCTTTTGCTATAAAACCAACATTTCCCTGTTGCTCACATGTCCCTCAAATCAGTTTAATGGCTAAAATATCACATTTTTAATGAGTTTTAGATTCATATGTGATTTAAGTTACAATTATACATACTTGTGCATTCTGTGGTCTCTTAATTTTTAAAAAGTTTTACATTTAGATGTCTTACCCCACCCACATAATTACAATGTTAGGCCTTAACATGCTAGTTGGTTCTCAGCAATATTTTTTTCTATATTTAATTGTTTTCCTTTAAAAATATGAATCTCACAGGGTGGAGAATACAGTGACGGGTTTAAGACCATAACAGGGTTAAGAGGACACTTAAATTTCAGTTTTAATTTGTTTTAGTTCATTTGAAATTACATCTAACACTTACTTAACATTTATTTTAGTAAAACATTTAGCAAAGGCATTAATGAGATAAAGGCAAACCGGGATGAAATGAAACTTCATTAAACCAAACCACAGTCAGAATTCAAAAAATTGAAGTGCTGCAGGTAACTGGACTGTTAGTAACCTTTAAAAATGCTGATAAAGGCCTGTGTTACCCAATATATTGCTCAACAGAACCTACAGTAAACAGAAGCAACAGGTAAAGTCTTGTCTAAAACTTTATTTCCTGGAACATAAATAAAAACTACAGCAGAAAAGTTCTAAATGAAATTGTTAATGAAAATACTCAATAATGTTAATAAAAAAATAAAATTATATAGCCAGATAGGCTAATCTGCTTATTTCAGAAACTGCTGATCTATTGGGATTTTCACACATAACAATCTCTAGGAGAGAAAATTATATAGTGAGCAACAGTAACTGAAATAACCACTCGTTACAACCGAGGACTGCAGAGGAGCATCTCTGAACACACAAAACTTCCAACCCTGAGGTGGATGGGCAGCAGGAGGGGATTCAATCAGGGATTCCAAAACCTTTTGTTAGCCTAACCCTCTGTATCTATAATATTAATATGAGTTATGCCCTCAATGACCCCCTCTCTAAAGTTGGGTAATTGTCACATGACATAGAGATAAACAAATGAACTAATACATAATTTAAGTATTTTTTTGTTCTGATTTTATTAGCTTTACATAAACTCATGATGAAACTTGTGACACTCAATATAAAATCTGCTGCTGGTACGGGTGCCGTGTCTGACATTAAATAGTGTCAAAGTTTAAGTAAAGCACAGCTTCAAATATTCTATCAGTAACAATTTTTAAAAAAATGTTTTTTAATGAATATTCTTGATTAATTAGGTGAATATACCCAAAACAATGACATGTGTGATGGGGTTGAGTTTTTAAAGCCGAATGTCCTTTGCTCCTTGTGTGGTTTAAAAGAGAATGCCCACATGGCAGCAATTAAACAAGAATATGTTATATTGTTTGGAAATAAAAAAAAAAACAATCATATTCCATCTTAGTTTTACGTTACGGGGTTGAATTGTTAAGCTTGACCGCATCCTTCCTAACTATAATAAAATCAAAAAATGTAAATAAAGGAAAATATAGCTTCTTTTGCACCATGCTGAGAAAGAGAGCTGAATGATGTCACTTTCCGTCTGGATGTCATATAAGAGTAGACTCTGAATTGCTGTAGGTGGAGAATTGCTGGTGTGACAGGGTTGAGTTTATATTGAGGGACATAACTTTGTAGCCTGTTTTTTATTAAAAAATCTTATTTTTTATTTATCACAAGTAAATAACACAAATAAATAGTTGTAATACTAAAAAAAAATTAAACACTGTGTCTACATGCAATTTCAAAGAAGTGCCTCGGGGACATGACAAATAGCTTGGCTTGTGACAGACATATTATATTTTTTATGCTAAAGCTGCATTTAATGTATTTTTTTATTCATTATAATGTACAAAGTAGATCAATGAAAAATGCTTTTAACATGTAATTTAAGTCGACAACCACTATAAAAAAATATGGGGGACTGAAATATTACAGAACGCCAGGAATGACTTAATTATATCTAAGATAATTTTGTAAAACAATATGTTTTGTTAAATGTATAATGTATAAATAGTTCCATCACATCAGCTGAGGCAAAAAGCAATAATGCAGCCATTTCTTCTTGTAGTGTTGATATGGCTGTTTTGAAAGAATTTGTGTGAAAGGCATCAGGAACTTCTGGGAACTGCACAACTCTGTGTAATGTTTTCACACTTGCATGCGTCGATTTTATTTTTCAATCATTTTTACATTCATTAATTTTATCAGCTCTCATTGTGATCATTTTCTCTTTATTGGTTATACCTCACAATCACAAACACTCACAACTGGTTCCATTCTTTTGAATTGTGTGGGTTATTGAGCCAGGCTTCCATTCGATTCCTGATTTTGCTCCGCGAGCAAAGGGCAGGAGTGGGCGTGTCCAGCAGGGGAGAAGGAGGGCAGTGAACAACTGTTGTCAGTTAGCTCACAGAATAAAACACGTGATTTTATAGTTTATAAAGTTAAAATGCAAAGAAATAAACAGTAATGTAATGCCCGGCTACATTTGTTATTCGTAATTTCATATACACTTAACCACAATTTATATCATTATAAAGATAATCATGTTCATATAAACTCTATAATTGAAGACTTTTCCCTTAATCCCCTTGTCTGAACCATACGTCTGAATGCAGGCTCAGTGCAGCAGGCCTCTTGCCCTGTCTATTTCAACCATTAGCCCTGTTGGTAATCTAGAGGATTTAGGCGAACACAACAGCACGGCGATGTGTCTAAATGTGAACAAACTCCTGATAAAAGACAATGTCCGCCATTCTCCAATTCTCGTACTGCTCTTCCGTCAAAAATGCTTGCTGCACACACAGCTTTGCTATATTGGCCCTGACAGGATCTTAGGGAAAAACATGCAACAAACACTGTGGATCATGATAACAAACACATACGAGCCTTCATGAATGGCTAAATACTGTGTGCTGTGGGTCTGTGGATGCGGTCTCACCCATCAACGTAGGATCTCACAGCTTCGCGCTGGCAGGTCTGTCTTGCCTTCGGAAAGCATGTAGCACATATTGCGCTACGTCGCCGATTTTGATCCCGCCTCAAAAATCTTTTAAAAATTTTGTCAGCTGAAATTAGCTGACAAAAGCTCAAAATTATCCAGTTTCCCCCACAATTACAGCTAACAGGTGCTAACATTGTCTTAACTGATGCTCAACACACAAATCTGTTAACATCTCAAAAAAAGTACTCAAGGGTTTGGTGAACCTTTAAAGGCAAACTCACCTCACCAGTAGTAAGCCGTTAGTGTTCTCAAGTCTTCATGTCTTAGTGTACAAGACACAACTATCTCTGTTTGTGGACTTGTCCACAAAAACTTCACTTATAGAATTAATATAATCAAGTTATATATATACACAAAAAAGCAATTGTCATCTCGCCAAAAAAGACATGGATTGTTGTGACTTATTGAAAAGTACTGAAGTTGTTACATAACTTACTTGGTTAGACATGGTCATCTCACATAATTTCCTGTATTTGGGCAGATTCTTCTCTGCTTCATCCTTCCTGTGTTAGGACAGGTTCTTCTGTTTTATCCATCTTTTATGGTTTTGCTTTTTTTTTTGGGGGGGGGGGGGGGGTCTTTTTTGGGAACTGAATAGTACTTTGACTGTTCATCTTTTTTGTGGTTCTTTCTGGTTCTTTTCCATTGTAGCCCAACTTTCCCCTGCAAACACCACATTCTTATTTGGCCTCATTGGCCTCACAAGGAGCTCCTCTGGTAAACTATGGTTAAGCATGTGCTCTCTGTATCTACCTTTGAGAGATGCATACATTCTCTGAATGAACTCTGCTGGTCTGAGTTTTCTTTTTGTGTGAAGAATTGAATGTTCCTACACCAAACCATGTTTCCACATGGCAGTTTGTGTCTCTTGTCTTGGCAGAATCTAATGTGTGGCTTGTGTTCTCCTTGTTTAATGCAAGTTTCTGCAAATCTCCCAGAAGTGTCCCACTCCACAAAGGGGAGATTCCCATTAGGGTAGATTCCCAGTTGTCCATAAAGATAATGGGGACTCCTGGACAGTCTTAAGCATTGCTGCTATCACCTTCCCCATTTTCCTCAGATTCGACTATGAGTTTTGCTTTCTCAAAGGCTTTTTTTGAACAGACTTTAGTATGGAGATCGGCCCACAATTGTTTTAGCTGACCTTCTTTCTTCCTCATTCTCCCACATGTCGAAGTAGTCTTCATCTGTAAACTCTTCTATGGGTTCCTCTTGGTGTTTATTCAGGGCATCAATAAATGCACTGCTGCTACTGACTGTTGCAGTCTCAGCAGTCTCATGGCTGGCCAAAAGCACAAGTCCTTTATCATCAGTTTTTCTTGCCAAATGCTAATGCAAATGCTTACAGCCTTGATAATGTGGGCAGAACAGAGATGCTAAACAGTGATTTGTTTTATCTGCACACGTCTTGATTTTCTTGCAAACGGCATAAGTCCACTCCAGGTATGCATCAATGTTGTGTCTATTGAAGGCAAGAACAACAACTTGCATCAAGGCACAGATGTAGTCCATTTCCACTTTTTGAACTCTGACCCTTGTGTACTTTGACAGTCAAAAAGCCATTGGAGGAATACTGTGCTCATTGCTCAGCATCTCACACACTGGAAGAGCTGGAGCATCTGTCTTCTCCAGGCAAAGTGAGTGCATAGTACAGCACTCTTTTGCTTTGCTCTAGGATCTTTGATACCACACCTCCTGTTGCATCAAGATATAATGACACAGCACACTTTTTTTCCCTGGTAATGAACCAGGATGCTGATACCTAATTTTGTATAAAGGTGAGCACCAAATAGGTTTATTTGGAAGTGTTGGATGTAACCAGCAATATCATACAAGTTGGTGTCACACTCTTTAATGATATGCTGAGTTGAATGCATCTCCAATTGTACATTTTCATGTACAGGCATGTCCTTTTTCACTTCAGCATTGACCTTCAGGATATTTTTTATTTATATTTTGTGTCAGGTTACCAGACATTAGCTCTTAAATGGGTGATCTGAGTCTTTCGTAGTACACCTCACTTACACCCTGAGATATCACTCTTGCTAATTTTCCTTGCCCTATGTTGCTTGCTGGTCTAAACTGTTTTTCTTTTCTTTTTTTTTACATGGCATATTGATCCAGTAAGCCTGATTTACATGGTAATGCTGAAACAAAGTTGATTAGGCTTTTTTTGCATTGTGAAACTGTACCGGCCACATTTTCCTTTGGCTGCCAACACAACATATGTACCGGTAGGTAAAAAAATGTTTTAGGGAACAGCAAGGATATTTATGCTGAAACTGTTTGTATGGCACAGTATGTTGGTCCGTGGTTTTTAAAGAGTGGTTTAAATTTTCTTCCAGTCTTTGGGAGATATCACAATTCAGAATTTTACTAGAGTGAATGGGATCTTTCTGTACTTTCTTTTTTCATTGTTGGATGACTTGCTTGATCCATCAGAATTGAAGGGTTCTGACCCATTCCCCACAAGTCATTTTTTGTCTGAGTTTGACTTATTTATTCATTTATTTTTTGCTGAACAGTTCATATGCGAGTCGTTGGGATAATTAGGTAAAAATAAACGAATATAATAAGACAATGAAAGTGGTTTTTGACCTTACATGCATTTCAGACTGTTGTTGGAGACCCCCAAAACCAAAATGTTTTAATGCCTAACAGGGGCTCATATTTCCATTCTGCAAGTTAATCTCTACTCAAATGCATCTGGACTACATCTAATCAAATCTGTAAATAAATATGAATTCATTGAAATTCATGGCAGTGATTTAGACTCTTTATGCAAAGTACCAATTGAAACTTCTGTAAAATACTTAGGAATTACTGTTGCTAAAGACAGTAATCTTAATATTCAGATTAATTTTGTAAATCAATTTCTAAAAGCAAAAAAAAAAAAAATAATAATAATAATTCTTAATGGTTGGTGGGAAAGGGATGTCTCAATATTTGGATGAATTATATTAACCAAAAGGGAATTGTTATCTAGATGTGTTTATCGAGCCTCTCACTAGCTATCCCCCCACATTTAATAAAATAGAACAGGTGTTTAATTTTTAATTTTGTCTGGAAAAACAAGTATCTCTGCATTAAAAAAAAAATAGACTTGGTTCACAGATGTAAGGAAGGGGGCCATCATTTTATTGACATGGAATTAATGAACTAGATTCTTAAAAAATGCAATGGCTAAGATAATTTCTTTGTAACACAAACTTAAAGTTACTTCTGCAGTATTTTGCAAAATAGGTGCTTTTGACTTTGATCAGATGTGCTTTTGTACCGTCTAAACTTTGTGTCCCATTATGCTGAAAGCAAACCTTTTCCCACAATTTCAGTTCTCATAAGACTTGTTTATGGAACAATTGTTTTATTTTACATCAAAATAAGTCTTTGTTTAAGGAAAAATTGGTTAAAAATTATATTTTTTATCTTTACTGGATATGATGAATAGCCACTGTGACATTCTTAATTACAATAACTTCTGCTTAAAACATGGTTTCGCTTGTCACCCTAAATAATTTTACACAATTATTAATGCTATTCCTAAAAACATCATAGTATTGATCAGAGATATTCTTTCATACTATTCTGTACTGTTTTCTCTTTCATCTCTGTTTTGGAGACACAAAATGTAATAATTTTATAAGGAATATTCTTATTCAAAGGCTTCATCCTAATCAGCTCAGACCTTATTTCATTTTGAAAGATTTTAATTCACAGGAATTCGGGAAAAAAAAGAGTTACATTTCTTATCCAATTCTTCCCTAAATTAAAGAGCTTCAGTTTAGAATGATTAATGTGTATCCATCAAAAGAATTCCTGAAATTAAAATGTAATACTGATGATAAATCTTATCAATTTTGTGAAAGTGATATTGAAATCACTGAGCATATTTTCTACAATTGCAAATACTCAAGAGTTATTTGGGCTCATGTACATGACAGAATGTCTCATGTCAATATCCATGTAAACCCTTTTTGCTAATAACTAGTTAAATTTGGTGTAACTAAAAAAAAGTGTATAATAACCTTTTATGCTTTGTAAAATTCTTCATTCATAAATGCAGGTTTTTATGAAAAAAAGGGGAAGATACACATTTTACCCAAACATTTTACCTGTTATTAATGAACTTGCTATTATGGTTTTATCACTTAGTACTTTGTCAAATAATAAAGCCACTAAAGTAGCTTTTTTTTGTCAGCAAATTCTGTCCCCTATAGGGCCTTCTCAACCCTTTAAAGCTTTATATTGTATATTTATATATTTTTTATTTATTTTTAACGTTAAATACAATTTTCATTTTCATATGCTGCTTTTTTTCTATATTTGTGTCTGCCTATTGTTGTAATTGTATTACTTCATGCTTGTTTATGCATGTAAGGCCTACTGTTTTGTACATTTATTTTGAACATTTATTGAAAAAAAAAGTTAGATCTAGTCTATAATCCCAATTTATTTATTTATTTGTTTTTAAAATGTTGGTGGGTTAGAGTTTCTTTTAATGTGTGACTTTAAGATTAATAGACTCATATTATGCTGTCTACATACACACACACCACTTACAGACAGTCCACAATATAATCAGCCCACATGAGCAGTACAATATGTTTTGCATATAAATAATAATTGAATTTATAGATAGCTGAAGTGCTTCAGTAGTCTGTTGAGTACTGGAATTAGCATGTAAGCTAACAAATCACTCATGTTCTCATTCACAATAGCAACACTGGGTTTCCCATACACAGATTTATTTGTAGTAATGTGGGAGTTTTCACACTAACGTATCTTGTTGTCTACAGAAAGTTTAATTGTCTTCATGAAGAAAACTTGTTTCTTTTCTCAAATCAGTCAATCAAAATTAAAGTGTATTGTTTTGAAACCAAAGTCTTCATTTCTTACCACAACACATCAAGTCAAAATCTCATAATCTGACACAAATCTGATCTGTGGTAAATGGCAAATGGCATTGTGTAGTCTGAACAGGGTTTTAGGGAGTCTGCATCAGTCGCTCACTGTCATTGCCTCATGGCGAGTTCACACCGGCCGAGTTTAGGTGGACTTTCATTTGCCAACAAGTTTTGTGAAACTGCAGACAAAAGCCCAAAACTGGAGGCAAATCGGTGTTTGTTCACACGAGTGACAATCAAACAATGTGAATGATCAAAAAAACAGTCTAAGGGTGTAGGACAGTTTCTCATCCTTAATCTTTCTAATTTTCTTTTCAGTGCCAACCAATTGATGGATGTGTGCAATGTGCAAAAATATGGTTATTGGTTCATTATAAAGTTGAAACTCTAACAACCTGGTACTGCGCTGTGACCCATGATCTACACTACAAAAAAAAGTCTTCACCTCTTTAGTTATTGAGTTTAAATCTTCAGGTGTTCAAAGGGTTTTATTTCCAATAACTTGACATGTATTCAAGAGTTCGCACTTGTTTGGCATGCTGTCCTGGGGGACAGCCCTAAGCTCCGCTGGACAAAGGCTCAATTTTGAGGACTCTGATCTCCATTGTGAAGCTTTATGTGAGTGTTGAGGCTTTTTTTATATTTAAAGCCCTTTCCACACTCACTGCATCTAAAACCATCCTCTCCTGAGTGAGTCTTCATGTGGTTCCTAATTGTGTCTTTGCGTGTGAGACTCTTTCCACATTGATCACATGTGAACACTATGGTTCCAGTGTGACCATTCATGTGGTTCTTGAGGCTAGTTTTGGTTGTGAAGCTCTTTCCACACTGAGCACATGTAAATGGCTTCTCTCCAGTGTGACTTATCATGTGGTTATTGAGTGCACTTTTACATCTGAAACTTTTACCACACTCTGTGCATGTGTAAGGTTTCTCTCCAGTGTGAATCCTCATGTGGAGGTCAAGGTCTTGCTTTTGAGCAAAACTTTTCCCACACTGTGGGCAAGTAAAACTTCTGCCTCCATTGTGAGTTCTTATGTGGGCTTCAAGGTTGCTATTCTGCTTAAAACTCTTTCCACACTGAGGGCAAGAGTAAGGCCTCTCCCCAGTGTGAATTCTCATGTGCACTACCAAGTTTGCTGATTGATAGAAGCTTTTTCCACACTGTTGGCATGTGTACGGCCTCTCTCCAGTGTGAATTCTCATGTGCGCTGCCAAGTTTGCTGATTGATAGAAGCTTTTTCCACACTGTTGGCATGTGTACGGCCTCTCTCCAGTGTGAATTCTCATGTGCGCTGCCAAGTTTCCTGTAGTATAGAAGCATTGTCCACACTGTTGGCATGTGTAGGGCCTCTCTCCAGTGTGAGTTCTCATGTGGACTTTAAGGTTGCCATTATGCTTAAAACTCTTTCCACACTGAGGGCAAGAGTAAGGCTTCTCCCCAGTGTGAAGTCTCATGTGCACTACCAAGTTTCCACTAGTACAGAAGCATTGTCCACACTGTTGGCATGTGTAGGGCTTCTCTCCAGTGTGAATTCTCATGTGGATTTGAAGGTTGTGTTTTCGCCTGAAACGGTTTCCACACTGACGACAAGTTAAATTACACGCAGATTCGGATTTCCGAGGTCTTCGTCGTGATGAAGTCTTTTTAGTCAGTGTGGGTTTTTCATCAGTTGTTGTTTCTTGGTGTTTCTCAAACTGTTTCTCTTCCATCTTATTCTGTTGATGAGTCTCTTCTTTCAGCACCATCAGATCTTAAAAAAAAAAGTGAACGTTAGTATAATGGCACAAATCAACAAGCATGAAATGGATGTTTTACCCAAAAATTAAAAAGACCTTATCATTTACTCTCGGTCATGTGGTTTTAAACATTTCCTTTCTTCAGGAAAGTAAAGAAAGCCAGCGTTTTTTAAATTTTTTTATTATTTATTTTAAATATCTTCTTTATAGGTTTAAAACCACACAAGGGAGAGTGTGGCGAGGCATAATGGAATACAGGTTCCAAAGAATATGGCAGAGCACTTATGTGCAAAATGTAATTTATTTACAGTGTCCATTCCTCTTTACAGTCAATCCATAAATGACCATAAATATGTACAAGTGATATCTGTAAAAAAAAAAAAAGATATCAGTAAAATAAAGAAACAAAAAAAAACAAGAAACTAAATATATACATGCAGAAATTATCACTCTTTGCTGTTAAACCTTCCACAAAAAGGTACAGCACACTAGCACTATTTGCCTCCCGCTGCAAAAGACTAGCTAAAAGACTCCACTAAATTTCCTTGGGTGAGTATTAAAATATTGCACTTTTATAGATGATCACATACATAACATTTAGATAATCTCCAGTATCATAACAGGTGTATTGAACGATAATAATACATCATATTGATCAATACATCTGTCAGTTCATGTATTTTCCTATTACTCTGGTTTTGTATTCCCAGCTCTCCCCCAAAACAGGCAACGTTAAGACAGTCCAGTTATCGGAGTGATCGTGCATGCAAAGTGCGGAAGTTTAGCGTTATCAAACTTTCTAACCAGCTACAGGAGCTGCCCGTTGCTTCCAGTAACCTGGACTGCATAAGTTCAATAAATATCTATGTGTAACCTATTTGGTGTCTGTGTGTGTATATTGGGAATATCAACAAGTGAATGTATGTATGTGTGCGTTATATATGCAAAGATAATATTATCCCAATCTTTGTGTGCATCCAAGGGTTGAGAATGGCAGAATCACTGATGGTTATTAGACTATGTGTAAATGAAATGATGGACTGTCGCGATTGTAAGAAAAATTAGTAAATGGTGAGGAAATTTTAATTTCTGGGTGAACTATCCCTTTTAAGCATAGATCTCAAACTCCATTCCTGGAGGGCTGCAGCTCTGCACAGTTTTGCTTTAACCCTAATCAAACACAGCTGATCCAACCAAGGTCTTTGGAACTACTAGAGATGATTTCATACATCCTAAGTCTTTCAGAATATGCAGTCTCCTGCATATGCATAAGGACTCCCGGATGCCCACACACGAATAATAATCTTCCGGAAATTGCACGTCTCCCCCTGGTCCTCAAATAGGTCACACACCCCTCTCCAAAGCATCCCTCCCTGCCCTAAAAGGGCACCTATGGTGAAAAATCTGCTTTTCAAGATGTTTAAACAGATATGTGTGTAGATATAATGTTTAGACCATCATATTGGGGTGATATAAACACACCCAGTGCTTTTTTTTCAGTTTAACAACATAAAAATGATGGACCAATTGGAGCGGTTTTTAGACTGACCGCAAACTGACGTAGGAGTGCTGTCCCCTTGCCCACTGAATTGATTGACAGCTGCGTATTAACATGTCCCGGTAGTTACGTGTATAATCATTTCAACAAAAAAGGAGGAGTGCAAAGCAACCAGGAAAAAAGGGTCTGTTCAGTTTGTTAGGATCATCAATCATCATCAAATGTGATCAAGAGTGAGTTTGACATGTTTAAAATGTTTAAATAACAGCACGTGTGTAATGAATTACAGAGATTTACTTCAGATTTACTTTATCAGCACAGCAGCATGTCAGAACAATTATAAAAGAAGACGCTTTAATCCCGGTTTGTGGACGTTAAATCAGGTTTATTTTGTACATTAACATAACAGATATCCATACAACAGTGGAGATTAACCTGTATCCTGTCATATATGCGTGAAAAATGAGTGCAAAGCTAAATGCACGCGCTGTCTGTGTGTGTGCGCGTCAACTTTGTAACGACATTGTGTGTGACTCATCGTTAAGTTGACTCAACACAACAAATGCAACAAATACTCATTGGTAAAGTTCTTACAGTAGCATTTCTCATAAACGCTATATGAGATGTGCTTTATGTCTGTCTTGTCTGATGCAGCCGAGGGAGGAGATTAAAAGCACCTAGAAACAGTGGGCGGGGAGGACTAGCCTTAAAGGTGCAGTACAACAACACAGCCACCTGGTGCAAAAATGTATAAAATAAAATCTTATAACAGGTATTCATTCATTCATTCATTCATTTTCTTGTCGGCTTAGTCCCTTTATTAATCTGAGGTCGTCACAGTGGAATGAACCGCCAACCTATCCAGCAAGTTTTTTATGCAGCGGATGCCCTTCCAGCCGCAACCAATCCCTGGGAAACAGCCACACACACACATACACTATGGACAATTTAGCCTACCCAATTCACCTGTGCCGCATGTCTTTGGACTGTGGGGGAAACCGGAGCATGCAGAGGAAACCCACACGAACACAGGGAGAACATGCAAACTCCACACAGAAATGCCAACTGACCCAGCCATGGCTCAAACCAGCGACCTTCTTGCTGTGAGGCGACAGCACTACCTACTGTGCCACTGACTCACCCCTCTTTGATTTTTATACATCTTCACATTCAAATAGGATGCAGAACCATGCCATCACCTCCCTTACCACCCCATCACAATAAAAAAATTGATACATGCAAACCCCACACAGAAACGCCAACAAGTTGAGCTAAAAACTTTCTGGAGACACAAAAGACTCATATTAAATCTGAAAAAAGGGCTAACCTATGTACCCTTTAAATGCAATTGATCAAATGCACTTGCTCTAGAGTACTCATGTTGTGTTTCCTCATGTGTGTCCTCCACTAAATTAAAAAAAATTTGAACCTGCTTGAAAAACCCGATTGACACAAATCCTGCATGTTCATAGCAAGTACGTATAATTCACACTCATATTTGTGAGTTTGCATTATTGAATATAACTTATGCAAATATTTAATGCCTCGTTTGCTATAAACTAGAGAGATAAGGAGATGGCAAGATGGCATACTTTGCAACTTGTTTTCATTCATTTGTACTTTGTTTTCTTGCCTTTGTGCATGTCCTGAGGCTTAGCTGAAGACCTACGTGGTGACATTTTATATACCCGTCAAGATGCAGAAATGCCATCTAAAAAGGTGACCTGCTGTTTGTCCAATCAGGGACAGTGACAACGCAAATTTATAAATAATAATGTTAACCTGAGGTTTGCAAATGTGAACTGTTTGTTTATTTGTGGATTATTTGTTAACCGCAGGTATAGCATGAGCAGTATGAAACGTATTTACAGATAACCCAGGATTTTGTTTATCAAGTGTTAGAATGACCTAGGGTTAAAAATTTGAAGTGTGAAAAGCCCTAAAAATAATCAGCATGAGCTCTCTAGGTAACCAGAGTACAATGACAAACAGCGACAATTGACAACAGGCCCGTGCAGAGACTGTCCAAAGGGCATGTGCAGGATAAATTTTTGGAAGAGCGGGAGGGGGGGTTTGGGGGGGGGGGGGGGTGTTGTTGTCGCACGCGTACTCAAGATCAGTGTTGTCGTGCGCCTACTAAAGGGCGGGACGGAGGGTGCGTCGCGGGGGCACTTTTGATCATTTTGGAAGGGCACTTTCTATCCAAGACTAAAAAGGGCATGTGCACTGCACAGGTTGAGCCCTATGTGTGCACGTGCCTGATTGACAATCATGTTATGGTAGCGACCTGATGTCAAATGCTATTGTTTTAGTACTTCAGTTGCCTACTGAGAAATGAAAGTTGCCTATTGTCTTTTGGAGAACTGACCATGAGTAATAAACGGCTACTTGCTTAACAAACAGGTGTGTTCATGACTATACATAGAAAGAAAAATTAGAAAATATGACTTTGCTACAACAAGCAGCATTAGGCATGGACCAGTATAAGATTCTGACAGTATGATAACCTTGAATGAAAAATATCACAATTTCACGGTACTGTGATTACTGCTCTAAAATATATTCTTTTAAATGTAAAAAACAAATACTTTCTTCCCTTAGAACACAATATATTTTCATTTGAGAAATTTTTAAAGTATGTTGAAGCACTAAACATGTCAGGCTAAATAGTTCTAATCCATTGACTTCTGCTGTCTTCATTTGTTTCAAAAACACAGATTTCTTTACAATTTAAAACAGCATCTTTGGATATCTTTTCTGCTGGAGATACTTTTGTCCTGAAAACCTTAAAACAAAACAATAATAATAAAAAAAACAACTTACATGTACCGTAGGTACGGTACAGCAGAGCATTTTGGCGGTTTTAAAACCTTTACTTTTCCACACTGTGGTATACCTTGAAAGTGGTTATTGTCCCATCCCTAAGCAGCATAACATAATTCTTTAAAAAGTCTCAAGCAAAAAGATTCCAATGGCGCCGCCTGCTGGTACGTAAAGAATATGGTCAATACTGACAAACTTCACACTCAAATGTTTGCATATCATCAGCATGCTGTAATCCATTTCTTAAGCAGCAAAAGTCTTTTATAGATAGTTTGTTGGCCAGTTGTAGTCAGTGCAATGCTAAACGTTATTGTTCCACTATATTTTGTTAGTTTTGTCTCACGTCGTCCCACAACAACAACATATAGTTTAGAATACTGTACAATGTTTTATAGTAAGTAATTATTTTAGTGTCCATTTCTTTCAGCATATTTAATATTGGGGAAATCCACGTTTTCTGAAATACTTTAAACCAGGGTTCCTACAGGTTTCACCAAGTTAAATTTAGGACTTTTTAAGACCATTATGAATGAAATTGTAGACACATAAAGGGCTAAAGGCTAAGGAATTTTTCAAATGGCCCAGATGAAAAAGACCCAAAATTTTAAAGATTTTTATTTGCCCTATCAAAAAGATGTTATAATTTAACACAATTAATGATACAATAATAAATGAATAATAATAAATGAAAATATTTCAGATATTTCTTAGCAAAATATTTTAAATATTGTGTAAAAACAAGGAAGCATTAATTGTATCCATACACTTTTTTCAACATGAACTTTGAAAAAATAATAATAATAAATGAACAAATGTTTTAAAAGTTTTAAAAACTATAAAAAACTAAATCTATGCACAACAATCTGTTGAGGTTGATATCCTCAGCAATAAATACATGGAGCATGTTTAAACAAATGTTATTGTAAGGAAAATAATTAAACCATTATTATAAATAGAGTTAAAATGACCTTTTTGAATAAAAGGTTAAAGTTTTATTGAGATGGATTGTTGGTGATTGTATGGGTTTTGGCCAGACTGGGTAACAAAACATGTAAAAAGGAAAATGAAGACTTGTTTAAAAAAGATTTAAGACCTACAACACAATATTTCAGTAAATTTAAGACTTTTTAGGACTAAAATTTTTATTTTGGAATTTAAGACATTTTATGACTTGCGGAAACCCTGTTTAAACACAATAGCCCTGGTATTACTTATTATAATAATGGTGTAGTTCTAGATAATATCTGTGAGAACTAGTAACAACTACTAGAAACAAGTTTAAACCCATAAAGAAGTTGATGAAAAAAGGGAATTGTGATGAACTTGACATATGCAAATGGAAAGTACTAAGTCAACACCATCACTGTAATAGCAGATATCTTCTATGAGAATACTGCAGGTCAAATATTGTCAGCTCAGTTAAACTTTTTAAAAAATTATTGTTTTTATATATTTTATATAGCACCAGTGCTCAAGAACTCTTTACAACAGTGGGAGAACAAAAAAACGCAATAACCTTAAGAAGGTAATGACAAAATGAATGAGAACAAGTGACGAAAGAAACTCATTCCTGTCTTTCAATGAGTGCTTATGTGCATTTAGGAGAACTAGACAGCACACTCAGGACTGCAAGATGGATTATATTTAGTATTCTCATTATTAAAATATATCTGAATAAGGATTAAATAACTGAGTTGGTCTTTGAGAATGAAAACTAACCTGTTTGTTCCTGCAGATCTTCCTGTTTGACTGTGAATGTTTCCTCAATCTTCACATCTTCACTCTCCTCTTTAATAAACGCCATCTTTATAACAGTGTGGAGATCAGTCGTTTCAGCAGGAGTTTTTCTCTGTGTTTGGACACTTTATCCTGTTTAAAATGAATAAAACAATGAACAGAAACAAACTTACTTATCTTCAACACTTGCTTCTACAGGTTCTTTATATGAGAGTAATAAATAAAAAGAAATCAGATAAAACGTTTCATTACAACACTTATTACACACTTTCCTGTTACTTTATTCAAACAATAGCCCTCGGTTACTGAGAATAAAATTGCACTATGTTGTATAAAGGGTTAAAATAATATTTCAGGAACATAATTTTGCATCTTATAAAAAGCCTATAACTTTAGAACTTTAACTTTAAATCAGTTTATATCTGTAAACGTTTTAAAGCAAACCTTTCTCCAGTTGAATCACAGCGCTGAAGTGGCGCCGCCTGATGACGTCACACGCTGCGCCAAAATAAAAGTCTTTTTTGTTAAGCTTTTTTTGCAATTTACTGTTGCAGTCATGACTTGTTGATTTCTTCTCATTTTTTTACTTAACACTATATCTTCTCTCTCGCTCTCACAAACCTTTAATCTAAACACTTTTAGAAACTTTTTAAATCCACTTTATGATGACTTGTATGTCTACAACAAATTACTTCATTAATATCCGAGTCCAAATCTCATCCTCATAATTGGGACCTCTTTTTTATATCTACATCTTCATAGGCCTATTTAGGGTTTCTTATAGTTTTATATGAATTGTCGTCTCTTTTTATCTGTGTTCCACGTTTCCTGCCATTCTTTAGCAATATCTTCAGTGATAATATTAAATTTACCTTTACTTACAGAAGCATTAAAGGGGTAGTTCACATAAAAATCACAATTCTGTCATTTACTCATCCTCTACTTGTTCCAAAACTGTTTGAGTTTTTTTCTGCTGAATGCAAATGAAGAGAATACAGGGCCAAAAACAGCCACTATGCTATTTTGGACATGACTGCTTTTTTCAACATTTTCTTGCACACAAAATGATTACAGTTGAACCACTAAAGTCACGTCACATGTTTTGAAAATGTTTTTGGTTCCTTTTCTGGACTTTGAGCATCTCGGGACTCTTGCTGTCTATGAGAGATGAGGGAGCTCTCTGATTTCATCTAAAGTGTCTTCATTTGCGTTCTGAAGATGAGCAAAGTTCTCAGGGGATTAAACAACAGGTAGAGGGACAATCGTTCTCGAGTGCTAAGTATACACTGTAACACACGCCTCCCATCAGTGCTGATATACAGCCTACTGCCACATTGCACTGCTTTTTAAAAATGTATCTTTAATATCTTTAATGTATTAAAACATCTTTAATACATACCAGGTGAATAAGAGGCTTTCGAGAAAGCTGAGCTGCTCACACATGTTCTGTTCAACTAAAAAACGAGGGAAAGAAAAAAAATTGGCACAGAAACAAATTACATTTTACTAGTTAAAATCTATAGACAAGTTTGTGAAGAAATAATTGATCTATTAAGAGTGTGTTGACAGTCTTACAGAAAGCAGTAATGAGCTGCAGATGCTTTAAGAGAAATAAAGGACTCTAAACTCAAATAAAGAACAAGTTCAGTAATAAATAAATGACTAAAACATTGCTAATATTAGCTCATGTCAATATATTGACTGAACTTAACGCAAATAAAACCTCAATGTGAAGTTCAGAATTTTTTTATTTTAATGATTGATAATACATCACCATACACTCTTAAAAGAAACGGTTCTATATAGAACCAAAAATGGTTCTATCAAGCGCTTCATATATGGAACCCCAAAAAGGTTCTAAATAGAACCATTTTAAGGGTTCATTAAATAGAACCCCAAATGGTTCTTTCACTCTTAAAATAAATGGTTCTACACAGCAAATTTTAGATAGTAGATTTAACTACCTTGGAGTTAAAATTAACACTCCCTCAGAGTTTATATGGGAATCACTATAAGTGTTAAAAATAACACTTTTGAAAGTGTTAACATTGTCAACACCAAGAGAGTGTTAATTAGCAAACTCTTATTGTGTAAAATATCTGTTAAATTTCCGAAAAAATACCAGCAGCTGTGGCTGCCAGAATCTTTCTGTGAAAAACATGGAAGTTTTATATAACTGTATAAATTTACAAAAAATAACCACATTTCATAAACTAATACATTGTTCATTTTACAAAATCATAGCTTAGTGCAAAAAAATGTAAAGTCTTTAGATGCAATAATGTTTTCATGTGTGATGGCAAGTAGCAAACAGATTTTGACAGCATTAGTAACTACACAGTTACCTTTAAACAAAAGAAGATGCAGCATAACATCAAATACTCTCAGTTCATCTTGCACTTGAACAGAGACGCTATTATCCTCCACAATGGTGACACAAAAACCGTTTTGCTGTTTTTCTTTCTTTTTTTTCATTTTTAGATTTTACGGAAAAATACCAGCAGCTGTGGTTGCCAGTAATCTGCTGTTTTTCACATTCATAAATTCAGTTTACAGAATATTTCTGTTAAAAGCACATTCAACAGTCTGTATTTTTTATCGATCTCACACTGCAAATTTTAGATTTGGTAGATTTAACTACCTTAGAGTTAAAATTAACACTCCCTCAGTGTTTATATGGGAACCACTATAAGTGTTAAAATAACATTTTTGAAAGTGTTAAAATTTTTAACACCCAGAGTGTTAATTAGCAAACTCTTATTGTGTAAAATATCTGTTAAATGTATGTCAAAATACTGGCAGCAGTGGTTGCCAGTAATCTGCTGTTTTCAACATTTTAGATTCGTAAATTCAGTTTCCAGAATATTTCTGTTAAAAACAAATCCCATAGTCTGTATTTTTCATTCGAACACATGTAAGCCTTAAATTCCAGAGCAAAATCCTCACTAGTGTCCTCACTACAGAGGGCTGAACACTCAGACAGTGATGAAGTTAATGAGACAATTAAGTGTCTAATTAAAGGAGGATTGAGAATTGTTGATGAACAACTGTTAACAAGCAGAATCACTGAAGGAAAGAAAAACACAAGCCAAAACCAAAGATGAAATCAACTGAGAAAAAAAACTCTAAATAAAATAATAATCAATAAAAATAAAACAAATTACACAATAAAAAAATGTTATTTTTCAACATCTTTAAAAAAACTCATCAAATTAAACAACTCATCATGGAGCTTCACCTATTACTGACCTGTGACTTTATTTCTGTCATGTGAACAAAAGCTCTTAATGAAATTTCTGTTGTTCATTTGAAGTCACTATGATGGAGGACAGAGTCTGCTTTAGTCAGGCTCTTCAACTTCTTACTATAAATGTCTTTTATTTTGGCTGCTATAGATAGTATTAATTACACTATTTAAACATATAGCATGGAAAGCCGAAAGAAAATTAAAGTGTCAGTCTGAAGAGATTATTAATGATAACATAGTCTTCCTTTCCTGCTTGTTTTCTAATTCAATATCATATTAGTTGTGTGTGAGAAATAAATGATATACATAAATGAAACCACTGAAACAATATTATAACCCAAATGGTTCTTTCACTCTTAAAATAAATGGTTCTACACAGCAAATTTTAGATAGTAGATTTAACAACCTTGGAGTTAAAATTAACACTCCCTCAGTGTTTATATGGGAACCACTATAAGTGTTAAAATAACATTTTTGAAAGTGTTAAAATTTTTAACACCCAGAGTGTTAATTAGCAAACTCTTATTGTGTAAAATATCTGTTAAATGTATGTCAAAATACTGGCAGCAGTGGTTGCCAGTAATCTGCTGTTTTCAACATTTTAGATTCGTAAATTCAGTTTCCAGAATATTTCTGTTAAAAATACATCCCATTGTCTGTATTTTTCATTCGAACACACGTAAGCCTTAAATTCCAGAGCAAAATCCTCACTAGTGTCCTCACTACAGAGGGCTGAACACTCAGACAGTGATGAAGTTAATGAGACAATTAAGTGTCTAATTAAAGGAGGATTGAGAATTATTGATGAACAACTGTTAACAAGCAGAATCACTGAAGGACAGAAAAACACAAGCCAAAACCAAAGATGAAATCAACTGAGAAAAAAAAACTCTAAATAAAATAATAATCAATAAAAATAAAACAAATTACACAATAAAAATAAAATATTTATCAACATCTTTAAAAAAAACTCATCACATTAAACAACTTATCATGGAGCTTCACCTATTACTGACCTTTGACTTGATTTCTGTCATGTGAACAAAAGCTCCTAATGAAATTTCTGTTTATTTAAAGTCACCATGATGGAGGACAGAGTCTACTTTAGTCAGGCTCTTCAACTTCTTGCTATAAATGTATTTTAGTTTGGCTGCTATAGTTAGTGTTATTCACACTATTTATAGATATAGCATGGAAAGCCTAAAGAAACTTAAAGTGTCAGTCTGAAGAGATTATTTATGATATCATAGCCTTCCTTGCCTGCTTGTTTTGTAGTTCAATATCATATGAATTTTGTGTGAGAAATAAATATTATACATAAATGGAACCACTGAAGCTCCAATAATATAAAATAAAAACCCAACATTTACAATGAGAATGTTTGATCTATGGCAGAACTTAAAAACACACAGACATCAACAATTAGTCTTTGAATCTCAATAATGGTGACAAACAAAAAAATAAAAGTCAAGTTAAAAAAACACTCTACTGAAATATCACCTCCCAAAAACAACACAAAATACAGGAAAAGAAAGATTGTAAGAACATAAAGCTGCATAATTTATTCATGCTGCAATGCATGCTGGGAGCTTTGTACTATGCTGTCACCCAGCATGCATTGCGGTATGAACTATGCAGCTTTTTTTTTTTAGCAACCACTGTTGAGTTTCATGTCCTGATTCTTGATGCCTGTGTGTCATATGAACAAGCTGGAGCTTGAATGTTTAAACACTCTAATTATTAATTGCATCCTAATTGTTTGTTGAATTTTCTATGAAGAGCTGCAGACTGCCAGTAGTATTGTCCCATGCAGCTTTAATACAACTATATTTGCATATCTTTATGAATCAACTTAATAAACACCTGAAATTAAATCTATAACAGCTAAGCATAAACAGTATAGTTTCTCTTGACCTTTCTTGCTATAAGTGATGAGTTTTAGAAACACAGCTATAGCAGTCAGAGAACCATTAGGATAAAAGTGTAAAGCTTCAAGAGCTCAACTAAGCAGCCTCTGATCTCCATGATGGTGAGGTCAAATGAAATATTTTTAATGAAAAAATATAAACCTCTGTTCATTGTCAAATATTCTTACAGAAATGAAGTCAAACTGTAATCAGTGAAGCTGCTTATACTATTATTTAATGGAGTTGTTTAATCCTCTGTTTTAATTCAGTTGGTTTGGTGTGAGGCTGTGTCTGTAGTTTTATTTCTTCCTTCAATTTCTTATTCCTTCAGTGATTGTGCTTGTTAACAGCAGGTGTTCAACAGCAGGTGTCTGAATTCACTTATTTGTGGTCATTCCCTCTGTCTAGTGGACTAAACTAATTGACTAATTTAAGGGCCAGGTGAATAAGGGTGTGGCGAGATTTCAGACACTCTGATTAGTTTCTCAAATACAAGGGTTTTCTACAAAGGTAGATACATGTTACTCTGTATGACAAGGAGGCAAATCAGCTTCTAACGCCGAGAGGGTTATTTTACCTTTATCTAACTCTAGAATTTTAACACTTTACTCTGAATTACCACAACACCTGAAATTTAACACCAATGAATTTGCTGTGCAGGAGCGCCCTCAACTGTAGTTCATGCTGCAACAAGTGACATTTATTATGTGATATACCTTGTCTTTCAGAGGAGCTGAGTGGTTTCTTCGGCAGACCACCTTTGTCCTCAACTGCTAAAGAAGGACAAAAAAAAAAAAACACAAGATAGGCAAAAGTCAGTGTCAAAGCAGCAAGAAGACAATCTCATCAGCACAGTGTTTTGATGTTGTGTTTCATTGATTATGCTATGGTACATAAACAATTAAAGACAATAATAAGGGGTTATACACACTGCAAATTTTAGATTGTAGATTTAACTACCTTAGAGTTCAAATTAACGCTCCCTCAGTGTTTATATGGGAACCACTATAAAAGTGTAAAAATAACACTTTTGAAAGTGTTAAAAAAATTACCACTCAGAGAGTGTTAATTAGCAAACTCTTATTGTGTTAAATATATGTAAAATGTATATCAAAATACTGGCAGCAGTAGCCAAAACCAAAGATGAAATCAACTGAGAATAAAACTTTAAATAAAATAATAATGAATAAAAAAAAAATTTAACAAATTACACAATAAAATTTATTTTTATTTTCAACATCTTTAAAACAACTCATCACAATAAACAACTCATCATGGAGCTTCACTTTTTACTGAGCTTTGGCTTTAATTCTGTCATGTGAACAAAAGCTCTTTATGAAATTTCTGTTGTTCATTTGAAGTCACCATGATGGAGGACAGAGTCTGCTTTAGTAGGGCTCTTCAACTTCTTGCTATAAATGGGTTTTTTTTTTTTTTTTAATTTGGATGCTATAATTATTAGTGCTAATCACACTATTCTTACATGTAGCATGAAAATTCAAAAGAAAATGTAAGAGTCAGTCTGAAGAGATTAACTATGATATCAAAGCCATCTTCTACTGCTTGTTTTCTAATTCAGTGTCACATTAGTTATGTGTGTGAAATAAATAAAATACATAAATGAAACCACTGAAGCTTTAACAATTAATGACTTTAAAAGAATGATTTACAATGTGAATGTTTGATCTATGGCAGCACTTAAAAACACACAGACATCAACAATTAGTCTTTGAATCTCAATAATGGTGACAAACAAAAAAAAAATAAAAATCAATTAAAAAACTACTGAAATATTACCTCCCAAACACAACACAAAATAAATAAAAAGAAAGAGATTGTAACAACATAAACCTGCATAATTTATTTATGATGCAATGCATGCTGGGAGCTTTGTACTATGCTGGCACCCAGCATGAAATGTGCAGCTTTTTTCTTTTTAGCAACCATGGTTGAGGTTCATATCCTGATTCTTGATGTCTGTGTGTCATAAAGATCTGCTGGAGCTTTAGTGTATAACATTTTATATAACTCTAGAATTTTAACACTTCACTCTGAATTACCACAACACTTAAAAATTGAACACCAATGAATTTGCTGTGCACCTTGTGCTTCAAAAGCATTGAGCGTTTTTCACAAGTAGCGCATCATCTGCGCATCCACCGTCACCTCTAGAACCCGATGAGCTGGAGCTGGCCGCCACTGCAGGAAGAGGCCTGTCCTTTGGGGGTTTCTGTGAGTTACAAGTTGTAGTTTGCATGAAATGTTGCCAGCATGATATATATTTTTAATAAAGTAGTTAAAATAATAAAATAAAGCCTATATCTTTGCTGAGAATGTACTGCTGGAACCGCTTCAGTGTCACGAAAAATCTCGAGAAATGAAAAAACATCGAAAAATAACAAAAAATGAAATCTTGAAAGATCAAGAAAAATCATGAAAAATGATAAAATCTTGAAAAAGCACAAAAAATCACAAAAAATAAAAAATAATAAACAATTCAAAAAAATTAAAATTTTTGAAAATTCAAAAAAAATTTTTTTTTTGAATAATCACAAAAAATTTAATTTTTTTAAAAAATAACAAAAAATCGATCACAAAAAAGAAAATTTTTTGAAAAATCGCAAAAAATGAATTTTTTTTTCAAAAATCGCAAAAAATGAATTTTTTTTTGAAAAATCGCAAAAAAATGAAATTTTTTTACAAAATCGCAAAAAATCACAAAAAAATGAAGTTTTTAAAAAATCACTAAAAATCACAAAAGAAAATTTTTTGAAAAATTGCAAAAAATCACAAAAAATGAAATTTTTTTGAAAAATCACAAAAAATGAAATTTTTTTGAGAAATCGCAAAAAATAAAAAATGAAAATTTTTTGAAAAATCACAAAAAATGAATTTTTTTTGAAAAATCGCAAAAAATCACAAAAAAAGAAAATTTTATGAAAAATCGCAAAAACTGAAAATTTTTTTAAAAATCAAAAAAACGAAAATTTTTGGAAAAATCGTAAAATATGAAAAATTTTTGAAAAATCACAAAAAATGAATTTTTTTTTGAAAAATCGCAAAATATGAAAATTTTTTGAAAAATCACAAAAAATGAAATTTTTTTGAAACATCGCAAAATTTTTTTAGAAAAATCGCAAAATATGAAAAAATTTTGAAAAATCACAAAAAATGAATTTTTTTGAAAAAATCGCAAAATATGAAAATTTGTTGAAAAATCGCAAAACATGAAAATTTTTTGAAAAATCGCAAAATATGAAAATTTTTTGAAAAAATCGCAAAATATAAAATTTTTTTGAAAAACGCAAAAAATGGAAATTTTTTGAAAAATCGCAAAATATGAAATTTTTTTGAAAAATCGCAAAATAAAATTTTTTTTGAAAAATCGCAAAACATGAAAATTTTTTGAAAAATCACGAAACATGAAAATTTTTTGAAAAATCGCAAAATATATAATTTTTTTGAAAAATCGCAAAACATGAAAATTTTTTGAAAAATCACGAAACATGAAAATTTTTTGAAAAATCGCAAAATATATAATTTTTTTGAAAAATCGCAAAACATGAAAATTTTTTAAAAAATCGCAAAACATAAAATTTTTTTGAAAAATCGCAAAACATGAAAAATTTTAGAAAAATCACAAAAAATGGAAATTTTTTGAAAAAATCGCAAATTATGAAATTTTTTTGAAAAATCGCAAAATATGAAAAATTTTTGAAAAATCGCAAAACATGAAAATTTTTTGAAAAATCAAAAAATGAAATTTTTTGGAAAAATCGCAAAAAAATGAAAATTTTTTACAAAATCGCAAAAAATCACAAAAAAATTAAGTTTTTAAAAAATCACTAAAAATCACAAAAGAAAATTTTTTGAAAAATTGCAAAAAATCACAAAAAATGAAATTTTTTTGAAAAATCACAAAAAATGAAATTTTTTTGAGAAATCGCAAAAAATAAAAAATGAAAATTTTTTGAAAAATCACAAAAAATGAAATTTTTTTGAAAAATCGCAAAAAATCACAAAAAAAGAAAATTTTATGAAAAATCGCAAAAACTGAAAATTTTTTTAAAAATCAAAAAAATGAAAATTTTTGGAAAAATCGTAAAATATGAAAAATTTTTGAAAAATCACAAAAAATGAATTTTTTTTTGAAAAATCGCAAAATATGAAAATTTTTTGAAAAATCACAAAAAATGAAATTTTTTTGAAACATCGCAAAATTTTTTTAGAAAAATCGCAAAATATGAAAAAATTTTGAAAAATCACAAAAAATGAATTTTTTTGAAAAAATCGCAAAATATGAAAATTTGTTGAAAAATCGCAAAACATGAAAATTTTTTGAAAAATCGCAAAATATGAAAATTTTTTGAAAAAATCGCAAAATATAAAATTTTTTTGAAAAACGCAAAAAATGGAAATTTTTTGAAAAATCGCAAAATATGAAATTTTTTTGAAAAATCGCAAAATAAAAATTTTTTTTGAAAAATCGCAAAACATGAAAATTTTTTGAAAAATCACGAAACATGAAAATTTTTTGAAAAATCGCAAAATATATAATTTTTTTGAAAAATCGCAAAACATGAAAATTTTTTAAAAAATCGCAAAACATAAAATTTTTTTGAAAAATCGCAAAACATGAAAAATTTTAGAAAAATCGCAAAAAATGGAAATTTTTTGAAAAAATCGCAAATTATGAAATTTTTTTGAAAAATCGCAAAATATGAAAAATTTTTGAAAAATCGCAAAACATGAAAATTTTTTGAAAAATCAAAAAATGAAATTTTTTGGAAAAATCGCAAAAAATCACAAAAAATGAAAGTTTTTGGAAAATCGCAAAATATGAACAATTTTTTGAAAAATCGCAAAATATGAACAAATTTGGAAAAATCGCAAAAAATGAAAAATTTTTGAAAACGCAAAATATGAAAATTTTTTGAAAAATCGCAAAATATGAAAATATTTTGAAAAATCGCAAAATATAAAAAAGTTTTGAAAAATCGCAAGAAATGGAAATTTTTTGAAAAATTACAAAATATGAAAATTTTTTGAAAAATCACAAAAAATGAAAATTTTTTGAAAAATCACAAAAAATGAAGTTTTTTGAAAAATCACAAAAAATCACAAAAAATGAAGTTTTTTGAAAAATCACAAAAAATCACAAAAAATGATTTTTTTTAAATAATTGCAAAATATGAAATTTTTTTGAAAAATCGCAAAACATGAAAATTTTTTGAAAAATCGCAAAATATGAAATTTTTTTGAAAAATCGCACATGAACATTTTTTTGAAAAATCGCAAAATATGAAAATTTTTTGAAAAATCGCAAAATATGAAAATTTTTTGAAAAATCGCAAAACATGACATTTTTTTGAAAAATCGCAAAATATATAATTTTTTTGAAAAATCGCAAAACATGAAAATTTTTTGAAAAATCACAAAAAAAGAATTTTTTTTTGAAAAATCGCAAAACATGAAAATTTTTTGAAAAATCGCAAAACATGAAAATTTTTTGAAAAATCACAAAAAAATCACAAAAAAATAATTTTTTTTTTAAAAATCACAAAATATGACATTTTTTTGAAAAATCGCAAAACATGAAAATTTTTTGAAAAATCGCAAAAAATCACAAAAAAATGAAAATTTTTGAAAAATCGCAAAATATGAACAATTTTTGAAAAATCGCAAAAAATGACAATTTTTTTAAAAATCGCAAAATATGAACAATTTTGGAAAAATCGCAAAAAATGAAAATTTTTTGAAAATCGCAAAATATGAAAATTTTTTGAAAAATCGCAAAATATGAAATTTTTTTGAAAAATCGCAAAATATAAAAAAATTTTTAAAAATCGCAAAAAATGGAAATTTTTTGAAAACTCACAAAATATGAAAATTTTTTGAAAAATCACAAAAAATTAAAATTTTTTGAAAAATCACAAAAAATGAAGTTTTTTTGAAAAATCACAAAAAATCACAAAAAATGATTTTTTTGAAAAATCGCAAAACATGAAAAATTTTAGAAAAATCGCAAAAAATGGAAATTTTTTGAAAAAATCGCAAATTATGAAATTTTTTTGAAAAATCGCAAAATATGAAAAATTTTTGAAAAATCGCAAAACATGAAAATTTTTTGAAAAATCAAAAAATGAAATTTTTTGGAAAAATCGCAAAAAATCACAAAAAATGAAAGTTTTTGGAAAATCGCAAAATATGAACAATTTTTTGAAAAATCGCAAAATATGAACAAATTTGGAAAAATCGCAAAAAATGAAAAATTTTTGAAAACGCAAAATATGAAAATTTTTTGAAAAATCACAAAATATGAAAATATTTTGAAAAATCGCAAAATATAAAAAAGTTTTGAAAAATCGCAAGAAATGGAAATTTTTTGAAAAATTACAAAATATGAAAATTTTTTGAAAAATCACAAAAAATGAAAATTTTTTGAAAAATCACAAAAAATGAAGTTTTTTGAAAAATCACAAAAAATCACAAAAAATGAAGTTTTTTGAAAAATCACAAAAAATCACAAAAAATGATTTTTTTTTAAATAATTGCAAAATATGAAATTTTTTTGAAAAATCGCAAAACATGAAAATTTTTTGAAAAATCGCAAAATATGAAATTTTTTTGAAAAATCGCACATGAACATTTTTTTGAAAAATCGCAAAATATGAAAATTTTTTGAAAAATCGCAAAATATGAAAATTTTTTGAAAAATCGCAAAACATGACATTTTTTTGAAAAATCGCAAAATATATAATTTTTTTGAAAAATCGCAAAACATGAAAATTTTTTGAAAAATCACAAAAAAAGAATTTTTTTTTGAAAAATCGCAAAACATGAAAATTTTTTGAAAAATCGCAAAACATGAAAATTTTTTGAAAAATCACAAAAAAATCACAAAAAAATAATTTTTTTTTAAAAATCACAAAATATGACATTTTTTTGAAAAATCGCAAAACATGAAAATTTTTTGAAAAATCGCAAAAAATCACAAAAAATGAAAATTTTTGAAAAATCGCAAAATATGAACAATTTTTGAAAAATCGCAAAAAATGACAATTTTTTTAAAAATCGCAAAATATGAACAATTTTGGAAAAATCGCAAAAAATGAAAATTTTTTGAAAATCGCAAAATATGAAAATTTTTTGAAAAATCGCAAAATATGAAATTTTTTTGAAAAATCGCAAAATATAAAAATTTTTTGAAAAATCGCAAAAAATGGAAATTTTTTGAAAACTCACAAAATATGAAAATTTTTTGAAAAATCACAAAAAATTAAAATTTTTTGAAAAATCACAAAAAATGAAGTTTTTTTGAAAAATCACAAAAAATCACAAAAAATGATTTTTTTTAAAAATTGCAAAATATGAAATTTTTTTGAAAAATCGCAAAACATGAAAATTTTTTGAAAAATCGCAAAATATGAAAATTTTTTGAAAAATCGCAAAACATGAAATTTTTTTGAAAAATCGCAAAATATATAATTTTTTTGAAAAATCGCAAAACATGAAAATTTTTTGAAAAATCACAAAAAAAGAATTTTTTTTTGAAAAATCGCAAAACATGAAAATTTTTTGAAAAATCGCAAAACATGAAAATTTTTTGAAAAATCGCAAAATATGAAAATTTTTTGAAAAATCGCAAAACATGAAATTTTTTTGAAAAATCGCAAAATATATAATTTTTTTGAAAAATCGCAAAACATGAAATTTTTTTGAAAAATCACAAAAAAAGAATTTTTTTTTGAAAAATCGCAAAACATGAAAATTTTTTGAAAAATCGCAAAACATGAAAATTTTTTGAAAAATCACAAAAAAATCACAAAAAAATAATTTTTTTTTTAAAAATCACAAAATATGACATTTTTTTGAAAAATCGCAAAACATGAAAATTTTTTGAAAAATCGCAAAAAATCACAAAAAATGAAAATTTTTGAAAAATCGCAAAATATGAACAATTTTTGAAAAATCGCAAAAAATGACATTTTTTTTAAAAATCGCAAAATATGAACAATTTTGGAAAAATCGCAAAAAATGAAAATTTTTTGAAAATCGCAAAATATGAAAATTTTTTGAAAAATCGCAAAATATGAAAATTTTTTGAAAAATCGCAAAATATAAAATTTTTTTGAAAAATCGCAAAAAATGGAAATTTTTTGAAAACTCACAAAATATGAAAATTTTTTGAAAAATCACAAAAAATTAAAATTTTTTGAAAAATCACAAAAAATGAAGTTTTTTTTGAAAAATCACAAAAAATCACAAAAAATGATTTTTTTTAAAAATTGCAAAATATGAAATTTTTTTGAAAAATCGCAAAACATGAAAATTTTTTGAAAAATCGCAAAATATGAAAATTTTTTGAAAAATCGCACAACATGAACATTTTTTGAAAAATCGCAAAATATGAAAATTTTTTGAAAAATCGCAAAATATGAAAATTTTTTGAAAAATCGCAAAACATGAAATTTTTTTGAAAAATCACAAAATATATAATTTTTTTGAAAAATCGCAAAACATGAAAATTTTTTGAAAAATCACAAAAAAAGTACATTTTTTTGAAAAATCGCAAAACATGAAAATTTTTTGAAAAATCGCAAAACATTTAAATTTTTTGAAAAATCGCAAAAAATGAAAACTTTTTTGAAAAATCGCAAAACATGAAAATTTTTTGAAAAATCGCAAAACATGAAAATTTTTTGAAAAATCACAAAATATGAACAATTTTGGAAAAATGGCAAAAAATGAAAATTTTTTGAAAATCGCAAAATATGAAAATGTTTTGAAAAATCGCAAAATATGAAAATTTTTTGAAAAATCGCAAAATATAAAAAATTTTTGAAAAATCGCAAAAAATGGAAATTTTTTGAAAACTCACAAAATATGAAAATTTTTTGAAATATCACAAAAAATTAAAATTTTTTGAAAAATCACAAAAAATGAAATTTTTTTGAAAAATTGCAAAAAATTAAAATTTTTTGAAAAATCACAAAATATGAAAAATTTTTGAAAAATCGCAAAAAATGAAAATTTTTTGAAAAATCGCAAAATATGAACAATTTTTGAAAAATCGCAAAAATGACAATTTTTTGAAAAATCGCAAAATATGAACAATTTTGGAAAAATCGCAAAAAATGAAAATTTTTTGAAAATCGCAAAATATGAAAATGTTTTGAAAAATCGCAAAATATGAAAATTTTTTGAAAAATCGCAAAATATAAAATTTTTTTGAAAAATCGCAAAAAATGGAAATTTTTTGAAAACTCACAAAATATGAAAATTTTTTGAAATATCACAAAAAATTAAAATTTTTTGAAAAATCACAAAAAATGAAATTTTTTTGAAAAATTGCAAAATATTAAAATTTTTTGAAAAATCACAAAATATGAAATTTTTTTGAAAAATCACAAAATATGACATTTTTTGAAAAATCACAAAATATGAAAATTTTTTGAAAAATCGCAAAATATAAATTTTTTTTTAAAAATCGCAAAACATGAAAATTTTTTGAAAAATCACAAAAAAATGATTTTTTTTTTAAAAATCGCAAAATATGAAATTTTTTTGAAAAATCGCAAAACATGAAAATTTTTTGAAAAATCGCAAATTATGAAAATTTTTTGAAAAATCGCAAAACAAAATTTTTTTGAAAAATCGCAAAATATGAAAATTTTTTGAAAAATCGCAAAATATGAAAATTTTTTGAAAAATCGCAAAACATGAAAATTTTTTGAAAAATCACAAAAAATGATTTTTTTTTGAAAAATCGCAAAACATGTAAATTTTTTGAAAAATCACAAAAAATGATTTTTTTTTGAAAAATCGCAAAATATGAAATTTTTTTTAAAAATCGCAAAACATGAAAATTTTTTGAAAAATCACAAAAAATTTAATTTTTTTGAAAAATTGCAAAAAATGAAAAATTTTTGAAAAATCACAAAATATGAAAATTTTTTGAAAAATCACAAAAAATGAAATTTTTTTGAAAAATCGCAAAACCACAAAAAATGAAAAATTTTTGAAAAATTGCAAAATATGAACATTTTCTTAAAAATCACAAAAACTGAAAAATTTTTGCAAATTCGCAAAATATGAAAAATTTTTGAAAAATCGCAAAAAATGAAAATTTTTTGAAAAATCGCAAAATATGAATTTTTTTTAAAAAATCACAAAAAATGATACATTTTTGAAAAATCACAAAATATAAAAATTTTTTGAAAAATCACAAAAACTGAAAAATTTTTGAAAAATCGCAAAATATGAACAATTTTTGAAAAATCGCAAAAAATATGAACAATTTTTGAAAAATCGCAAAATATGAGTTTTTTGAAAAATCGCAAAAAATGAAAATTTTTTGAAAAATCGCAAAATATGAAAATTTTTTCACAAAAAAATGAAATTTTTTTGAAAAATCACAAAAAATGAATTTTTTTGAAAAATCACAAAAAATGAAATTTTTTTGAAAAATCGCAAAAAATCACAAAAAATGAAAAATTTTTGAAAAATCGCAAAAAATCACAAAAAATGAATTTTTTTTAAAAAATCGTAAAATATGAAAATCACAAAAAATCAAGAAAAATTAAATTTTTTTAAAAATAACGAAAAATCACGAAAAATGAAAATTTTTTGAAAAATCATAAAAAATGAAAAAATCATGAAAAATGAAAAAACTGAAAAATCGCAAAATATAAAAAAATTTTGAAAAATTGCAAAAAATGGAAATTTTTTGAAAACTCACAAAATATGAAAATTTTTTGAAATATCACAAAAAATTAAAATTTTTTGAAAAATCACAAAAAATGAAATTTTTTTGAAAAATTGCAAAAAATTAAAATTTTTTGAAAAATCACAAAATATGAAATTTTTTTGAAAAATCACAAAATATGAAATTTTTTGAAAAATCACAAAATATGAAAATTTTTTGAAAAATCGCAAAATATAATTTTTTTTTGAAAAATCGCAAAACATGAAAATTTTTTGAAAAATCACAAAAAAATGATTTTTTTTTAAAAATCGCAAAATATGAAATTTTTTTGAAAAATCGCAAAATATGAAAATTTTTTGAAAAATCGCAAAACATGAAATTTTTTTGAAAAATCGCAAAATATGAAAATTTTTTGAAAAATCGCAAAATGTAAAATCTTTTTGAAAAATCGCAAAACATGAAAATTTTTTGAAAAATCGCAAAACATGAACATTTTTTGAAAAATCGCAAAATATATAATTTTTTTGAAAAATCGCAAAACATGAACATTTTTTTGAAAAATCACAAAAAATGAATTTTTTTTTGAAAAATCGCAAAACATGAAAATTTTTTGAAAAATCGCAAAATATATAATTTTTTTGAAAAATCGCAAAACATTAAATTTTTTTGAAAAATCACAAAAAATGAATTTTTTTTTGAAAAATCGCAAAACATGAAAATTTTTTGAAAATTAAATTTTTTTGAAAAATTGCAAAAAATGAAAAATTTTTGAAAAATCACAAAATATGAAAATTTTTTGAAAAATCACAAAATATGAAAATTTTTTGAAAAATCACAAAAAATGAAATTTTTTTGAAAAATCGCAAAACCACAAAAAATGAAAAATTTTTGAAAAATTGCAAAATATGAACATTTTCTTAAAAATCACAAAAACTGAAAAATTTTTGCAAAATCGCAAAATATGAAAAATTTTTGAAAAATCGCAAAAAATGAAAATTTTTTGAAAAATCGCAAAATATGAAATTTTTTTTAAAAATCACAAAAAATGATACATTTTTGAAAAATCACAAAATATAAAAAATTTTTGAAAAATCACAAACTGAAAAATTTTTGAAAAATCGCAAAATATGAACAATTTTTGAAAAATCGCAAAAAAAGAAAAAATTTTGAAAAATCGCAAAATATGAAAATTTTTTGAAAAATCGCAAAAAATGAAAATTTTTTGAAAAATCGCAAAATATGAAAATTTTTTGAAAAATCGCAAAATATGAAAATTTTTTGAAAAATCACAAAAAATGAAAATTTTTTGAAAAATCACAAAAAATGAAATTTTTTGAAAAATCGCAAAAAATCACAAAAAATGAAAAATTTTTAAAAAATCGCAAAAAATCACAAAAAATGAAATTTTTTTGAAAAATCGTAAAATATGAAAATCACAAAAAATCAAGAAAAATTAAATTTTTTTAAAAATAACGAAAAATCACGAAAAATGAAAATTTTTTGAAAAATCATAAAAAATGAAAAAATCATGAAAAATGAAAAACTTGAAAAATCACGAAAAATCATGAAAGATGAAAAAATCTTGAAAAATCATGAAAAAATCTTGAAAAATCACCAAAAATCATGAAAAATTCACCAAAAATCATGAAAAATTATCTGTACAAACAGTAAAAAATACAGATAGTGCAAAAACAATGACAGTGCAAATACAACGACAGTACAAATAACAGACAAATAAAATGACAATGTGAAATTGACAGCGATATGTACAATGAATAGGTGTCCACATAGTTGTAGGCAGTGTTGTTTCAAGTATGGATTGGCTAAAGGTCAGTGCATGCTACATATCGATGGTGTGCAGTGAGGGTATGGAAGAGCCTGTGTGTTAAGTGTTCATCAGCCTGATAGTCTGAGGGAAGAAACTTTCCTTTAGCCGGCTGGTGCGTAACCAGATGCTGCGGAACCATCTGCCTGAGGGTAGCAGACGGTTTTGTCTGTATAATTGTACATGTTAAACTAATTTAAATTAGAAGTCCACTAAATGTTCATTAACTAAAGTCACAGCAAAAGGTGCTACAATTAATGTAGAAATGCCAAAGTTCCACTGCTTTTTTGAGCTGTAGGGCTCATCCATGGATTGAACCCAGGACCTATCGCATCCTAAGCGAGAATCATACCCCTTGACCAACGAGCCCTGAAGAAAGACCCTGCTGTGCCAAAAAAAAATTCTTACTTTTTTATAAATACTTTTTGTTCTTGTTGTTTTTAGTATGTGCCACCTGGGTTGTCTTTGATGCAGTCCCTTTTAAGTTGGCTGTGCAGCACAATCCACAATAGCGATCTGCTAAAAAGATTCAGAGTGAGCTTCTGTTTAGAATACAGTTAAAAGCATCAGTCTGCAATATTAGAAAACCAGTAAAACAACTCAGGTGGACCTCTGGAAAAGCCAGGTAAGCCATTTTGAACAATGCCATAATGAAAAGATTTATTTATTTTACATTAATCCATGCATCTCTTTATTTAGGCTATTTGCTTTATACGAGCTTACATGTCCTACAAATTTATTAATAGGACATACCCTATTAATAAACCGCCATGTTGTGAAACCGAAAGCAAAGCATCCAGTAAAAATTAATGTCTGGGGAGCCATATTCCATCAGGGACCTGGACCGCTAGTTGTGTTAGAAGGTTAGTTCAAATCTCTTTAATATGATTGAATCGTTTCTTTGCAGTTTCTTTATTTATATATATTTTTTTCTATTTTCAGGAATTATGGACAGATGTTTTTATGAAGACACTAAAATAAAATTCAATCAGGCTCCATACGTAAAACAACACTTTAAGAACCACATCACTTCTTCCAAGGTAGATACAGTATGTAGGCCTATTGTACCAACTGTGTGTGTGTGTGTGTACATGTTCACTGATGTGTGTGTGTGTGTGTGTGTGTGTGTGTGTGCACAGGTTCACTGCTGTGTGTGTTGAACTTTTTTATCAATCTTGATGATTATTGAATATTAAATAAAGTTAACACATTGCTTAAAGGGCACATAGTTTACCCCTTTTTTTATGATTTAACATTATTATTATGGTTCTTCTGAGTGTGCCAGTTTAGGTTCAGTTCAAAACACAATCCAGATTTTTTTTATTATAATGTGTTATAATGTGTCATTTTAAGGGCGTGTACACAGCTCGCTGTTTTACATTTACATTTAGTCATTTAGCAGACGCTTTTATCCAAAGCGACTAACAAATGAGGACAAGGAAGCAATTTTCACAACTATAAGAGCAACAATAAATAAGTGCTGTAGGCAAGTTTCAGGTCTGTAAAGTCTAAGAAGGAAAGCATTAGTAATGTAAGAATTTTTTTTTTTTTTGAGTACAGTTAGTGGTATAGCTAGAGAGGCAATTGCAGATTACGAAGTGAAGAGTAGACTAAATAGTTGAGTTTTTAGTCGTTTCTTGAAGACAGCGAGTGACTCTGCCGTTCTTTTGCAGTTAGGGAGTTCATTCCACCAACTGGGCAGATTGAATGCGAGAGTTCGGGAAAGTGATTACTTCCCTCTTTGGGATGGAACCACGAGGCGACGTTTATTCACAGAACGCAAGTTTCTTGAGGGCATATACATCTGCAGAAGTGAGAGCAGATAAGAGGGAGCAAAGCCAGAGGTCGCTTTGTAGGCAAACATCAGAGCTTTGAATTTGATGCGAGCAGCAACTGGCAGCCAGTGCAAACGGGTGAGTAGCGGAGTGACATGTGCTCTTTTCAATTCATTAAAGACCACTCATGCTGCTGCGTTGTGGAGTAGCTGAAGGGGCGTGTTGCTTCACATGAAAATTAGTTTCAAATTCAGTCGGTCGGTGAGTAAATAAATATGATGAATGAGAACACACAGGCATGTGCGTATAGACATACAACGTATTGCTGTACAGTAACGTGTCATTTGTTTGTTTCAGTTGTCTTTATTTGAATGGTTTCGTGAGGATGTGATGGTGTGCATTATCTGCCTGGTTCCCGCTGAAGTGGGCGGGTTGTGTGACGTTCGATTGGGGGATGTTATGGGGCAGGGTTTGCATGACGTGCTGCGAGCTACTAGCCCAACAGTGTAAACGCAAAATGATTTCGGCCTTACTGCTTAACCTCCTGGGCAATTGCCCCAGCTCGTCCTGGCTCGCACTGGCCTCAGCTCACAGCCTAGAAGTCCTATGCGCTATCCATTGCACCACATGGCTCCTGCCTCTAGTACTGTTGCACAGAAAGCAATTTTTGGTACTCTCTGACCCATAAAAGCACAGCTCACTGCGGATAAGGCACTGCTGGGATTCTGGGACCTAGGATCTCCTGTTTACTAGACAGGTGTTTTGACCAACTAAGCCACAGTGCCAGACAGGGGGTAATTGTTTAATCGAAAAAAGAAAAAAACGGTAGCACTGCATGTTTGAATGTCTAGACTTGAATCTAGAATTTTAAAGTCCAATTGGTTACGCATCACCATACCATGCACCATATAATGCCATTGTCCAAAACCCTCTTAAGCGAGCACCATTCTTAAGTATTTGAGTTTTGTTAAGAAACCGACTGCTAAACAGCTCACTGCATAAACATTCATAACTCTTAGGAAGATGCAACCCAGGCTGCTGTACATTAGGCACTGCTGGGATTTGAACCCAGGATTTCCTGTTTACTAGACAGGTGCTTTTACCAACTAAGTCACAGCACTCACTGAAAAGAAGGCAAGACATTTTTGCACACAGAGACTAAAAAAGACAGCAAGTCTAAAAATGGCAACCAAAAAGATTGTTTAACTCTATTTGTCGCACTAGTCAATACAATTTTATAATTCATTCCGGCAAGCTCTATGTATCAACAACACGCACCACCTGGGCTAAGGCTCTGCTGGGATTTGAAAAATGTACTATGCTAAATGTACTATGCTTTCTACTCAGTTACTTTGCACATGCATAAAGAGGCTCTTGAACGACATTGCTGATGATTTCAAGGATCGATAGATCTGATCTAAAGATCTGTTATATGATCAATAGATCTGTCCTTCACAACACAAGCAGCGATCTCAGATCAGTTTATCCAGACATTCTAATCTGATTCACAAACTTGTTTGAAGAACCAAATTAGCGAGAGATCAGTTATCAAGATTAAAAGATTCAGGATCTTCCAAATCATCTTAGATCATTTAAGCGAGGTACAAAGAACGGACCCCAGGGAATATGACTCAGGAACTACGAGTCCTCTCAGGAAGTGATTTGTTAATCCAGGTTTGCGCACATTTGTGCAGGTGGTATAGTTATTTCAAGTCTTCATCACATTTCGAGTCGTTCATCGCGGAAAGGCAGAAACCAATCATATGCATTTAGAGCCGGAAAAAGAATTGATCCGTTCACCTCTCGAGTCCTCTATTGGGTCTGAGTCACTCATTCCTCACGGGCCAATCATACGTGTTTAGAGCCGGAAAAAGAATTGATCCGTTTATCTCTCCTCTATCGGGTCTGAGTCATTTGTTCATCACGGGCTAATCATACGCGTTTAGAGCCGGAAAAAGAATTGATCGGTTCACCTCATGAGTCCTCTATTGGGTCTGAATCACTTGTTCCTCACGAGCCAATCATACTTGTTTAGATCCGGAACAAGAATTGATCTGTTCATCTCTCGAGTGCTCTATCGGGTCTGATTCACTCCTTCATCACGGGCCAATCATACGCATTTAGGGCCGGAAAAAGAATTGAACCGCTCATCACTCGAGTCCTCAGGTCATGTCATTCTGTCACGTAAATAACGAACGACTTAAGACTTGATAGGTGAACTAATTATCATGGCTCCTATTGGCTCAGACTGTGTACATTGGTTAAGATAATGGGCTCTATTTTGACGGTCCATGCGCAGAGCGCAAAACGCAGGGCGCAAACGCTTTCAGGGCGTGTCAGGACGGGTTTTTGCTAATTTAAGGACCGGAAATCTACCTTGCGCCACGGCGCATGGTCTAAAAGGGTTGAGTTTATTTTCTTAATGAGTTATAGGTGTGTTTTGAGAATAAACCAATTAGAATCTCATCTCCCATTTCCTTTAAGACGTAGCTGCGTCGCGCAAAGAGCGCATTCGCTATTTACAGGACGCAAAGTAAGTCTAAGTGGAAAAAATGAGCATTTCACAAGCAAACAGTTAACAGTTTTTTTAACAGAAAACTGTTAAACAGAGCATCTACTGCATGAGAATGAGAGATAATAAATCACTTTCACTTTCGCTCTTGGATAGGGAAACCTTTACGCACAGACATCCATTAGTCTATAAATTAATACTTTTGTTTGTTAAGTGCAAATATTAGTTTCAAAACTATTTCTAAATTCAGTTTTAATTTCCAGCAAATGAATAATAATAGCAAAATGTGCTCAAAAACCTGAGTTATATCCTAAAACACATGCTGTGCCCCATATGGTCTAAAACCTGACAGGTGGGCAAATCTAAGCTTGTTTTTAATAAAACAAATATAAATATGGATATAATAAATAATACTGCCGAGATGGAGAAGACATAAAAGCAGTGGTTTTTCATATTTATGTAGGCTAGAAAATAATATGTTTTGTAATATTTTAATCATTTATATTTATATCCTATATCTATTCCTATTATATCCTATATATATCCTTAATATTTAATTTTTTTCATATGTAAAGATATTTGCCAATTGCTCTATTGTGCGTATTAAGCAGTGTGTAAGCGAGGCACAACTCTGCGCCGGAGTTTAGATCGGGTTAGTTTTGGTCAAATGAAAAATCTATTATAGATTCTCAAAATAGCAACGCGCCAGCGGTCCGCCTTAGAACGCCTTCCTTTTTAGACCAGAACACCTACGGGCGCAAAAATGAGCGCTAATGCATTTGCTATTTAAACAGCATAGCGCAACGCCTCAAAACGACTCTTGCGCCAAGCTGAAACTACCAAAAGACTACTGTGTCACACCCTGCGCCACACTGCACCGGGTGTATGATAGGGCCCTTAATGTGACTGCCAGTGTAACATGAACGAACCACTCACATTAGAAGACATGAAGTGCGAGCTGAGCAAAGTGACAAAAATTCCTTTAATGACAAAAGAGTAGGTAAACGTTAAAGTATTATTTTCTCCTTCTTATAATATTCTATTTATCACTTATGTGTTATGCAATCAACCATTTAGGGCTAGTTGTAGATGTGTTTGGAAGCAATTCGTAAAAGTTTAATAACATTTTGGCAAATTGAACCAAATGAATGAAATGACTCATAAAAAGATTTGTTCTTCTCGATGAACGAGACTCAAAGATCCGAGTCAGTAAAATGATCCGAACTTCCCATCACTAAACAGGTTTTTAAATAGATGCATGTAGTATGCAACAAATAATGCACTTTGCATTGCTTGAGAAAAAAATACCAAATTATTATAATCTATTTTACAAATGAAAGTAATTAGAATTTACAGTTTGTACTTGTTTTCTCTGAAATGATGCAGGCAATCAATAAAGATAAAGGCCTTACTGTTTAAATATATTGCAGATTATTACAAAATAAACATCTAAACACACACAGCAAGCATATGACAGAAATAAAACAATTATAAATAAAATACAATTTTGAAATGAATTAAAACTAAAGTATATTTAATAGCATCATATACTAGATTTTGTTTTAAATGTATTCTTTGCCAATTCATCAACTGCCCTTTTTTATTTTAGGACAATTGGTGAAATCATGGCTGTAAGCATTACACAAGATGGCACTACCCCTAACTTTTTTCAGGAGTGGATCTACAATTTCATCTCTTCTGGGGACATTGATAAAGATCAGTTGTCAAAGGCTACAGTTACAGATGCAGATCTGCTAGACCTCATCGAAAAGGTTTTAATTTAAATACTATCCACAGTACTTGTCAAATGTTTGTAAACATACTAAATTTGTTTACGTTTTCTCACCAACAAGGCTGTGTTTTTGTGCTCAAATAATACTGCACAGCTTAATTTTATTTTGTCAAAAGAAATGCATTTAGTTCATAATACCTTTATGATTATCAATGTAGAAAAATCAGTCTTTTATAATGATACATTAACCATATACTTTTAGAATGTTTGCGTTCCATCAAATTGGTCTTTAAATACACTTGTTTTGGTAATAAATCTGATTAATCATGTGAAAGGTGACATGATGGTTAAATTCTGCTTTGAATAATACAAATAAATTACGTTTTGAAATGTTAATTTTATATTTCATTTGTGTTCCTGTTCACTAAACATTTAAAAAAATAATGTTCAATATTTTCAGCAGTACTTACACTGTACATCTTATGTATATTTAAGTTTTAGCCAAAACTACAGATAAGAACAAGCACTGATTTCATTATTTCAGATTGAGACAGCGGACGCTACAGCTCTTCTTGACCTTTTAGAAAGAATCCTCGGATGTGGGTACACTGGACCTCTAACATGTGAAAGAAAGGAGGACATTCTAAGGTAAATATGATTCAACAATGTTTTTCACGATTTTTAAATGTTTTAAAATAAGCTTCTCCTACTCACCAAGACTGCATTTATTTAATCAAAAATACAGAACAAATGGTAAAATTATAAAATGTTATTGCACTATAAAATAACTGTTCAAAAGTAGTTTCTAACCAAATTTAATGATTTATTTTAGTGATTTTCAAGATGAATTTTCAGCTTCATTACTCCAGTCTTCAGAGTCACATAATCCAGGGGTGGGGAACCTTTTTTCTATCAAGGGCCATTTACATTTTTGTAACATTGTTTAGGGGCCATACTAAATTATAGGGCTGCTTGGTTATGGGAAAATCATAATAGCGGTTATTTTGGTCATAATTGTAATCACAATTATTCAAAACGATTATCAGTTGAAGTCAAAATTATTCGCCCACCTGTGAATGTTTTATTTTTTTATACATAAATATTTCCCAAATAAAGTTTAACAGAGGAATTTTTCACAGCATTTCCTATAGTATATTTTTCTTCTGGAGAAAGTCTTATTTGTTTTATTTCAGCTAGAATAAAAGCAGGTTTAAATATTTTGAAACCCATTGTAATAGCTCTATATTATTAGCCCTCTTAAGCAATATTTTTGATTGTCTGCAGAAGAAACTACTGTTAAACAATGACTTGCTTAATTACCCTTATTAAGCCTTTGAATGTCACTTTAAGCTGCATACTAGTATCTTGAAAAATATCTTGTAAAATATAATGTGCTGTCATCATAGCAAAGATAAAAGAAATCAGTTATTAGAAATGAGTTATTAAATCTGTTGTTTAAAAATGGGTTGAAAATAAATCTTTCCAATCAACTGAAACTGGGGGGAAAGGGTCGCTAATAATTCAGGAGGGCAAAAAAATCTGATTTTATATATGCAGTTATTTTCCTCCCTGTAAATAAGGAAAGGGAAATAAATACAATAGAATAAAAATATGAAACAAACTGCTTTAAGCATCTTCACTGTCAGAAAAAAAAATATTGCGCACTGCCACTTTAAGAATAGTGCGGCTCAGATATGGTTTCTCTTTCTCGTGTCTTTTGATTCTCAACTTGATTGTTTTTTACACAAATGAGTGTTAATATGAATAAACACTAAACACAGCGCTCTGACACAAATGTGCATGTATTTTTATTTGACCATTAAAGCGCTCGCATTAAGATGGCGTTAGATGAGTGTGCTCTGCTCGTCTCCGAGGCTAAGTGCGCGCACACACAGTAGTATGTTTAGAACTGTGTTGAAAAAAATCTTCTCTCCGTTAAAGAGAAATTGTGGGAAAAAATAAACAGGGGGGCTAATTCTGACTTCAACTTTATATATAATAATAATAATAAAACAACAACAACGTGTAGACCTGCTAGACCTTTTTTAAAGTTTTTTTTTTTTTTTTACCCCAGAGGTTGCAAAATTTTAGCAATGCACAGTTTCAATAATCAATGTAAATTGCTGTAGTTGTGCTTTTTAAATATTTGGTAGCACTTTAATTTAGTGTCCGTGTAACAAAAATGACTTCTAAGTGTAGCAATAACAGTCAAGTATGCATAATTACAACTAACTTTAAAACAAACCTATTTCTAGCCATATTGTTAGTAAATTGTTAATTTTACTTTGTACTTAAATGTTACAACTTAAAAACTGTCAATTTGAAAGTATATGGTATGTAGAGCACTGTAAACTGAAGTGTAACCTAAATATCAAAATGGTTTTTCAATCTGACTTCATAAATGAATAAATATATATATTTTCTAACATGCTTTAATTGCCCCTAAAATATACATATATTTATTTCTTTTTTTTTTACATTCTTTATTCTTTTTATTCTGAATTGCAGTGCTGTTGTCCTACATTCATCTTTACAAATACTTCCAATGATACAGCAAATGTGCAAAGGATTGGAACTGTATGGCCTTCATGAAATGATAAAACAGAATCGGATTTTATTGCAGCCATTGTTTGTTCCTGGACATTTTGAAAAAGTAAGTATTGTTACGTTACATGATTTTTTGCATGTTTTTGAGTAGTTTATAACAAAAGGTTTGTTCATTCTAATTAACAGCCTGATGCAGATTTCCTTACAATGGCCCTGTCACCTATTTTAAGTGACATGGGTTCATTGAAACGACAGAGAGAATCACAAATTGTGAATTACTTACAGGACTTCATTCAGAGCCTTAAAGATGAAGGTAGTGTAAATCTAAATGTTCAAATTACATAAGTTTTATACCCACTTTATTTTCACCTAAAAACAAATGCTTTAGTCAGTTTGAAAAAAATAAACTCAGGCTGCTTCATGATGTTTTTTTTAATGTATTGTCAAAATTAAAAACACACTGGTTTGCAGTGCAGGTAATTTGAATGTTCACTGCCATTTGTTATCCCTATTAATTTACCCATAGGAGAATGAAAAAGTAAATTAAAGTAAAAAAGGGTGGATATATAGGAACTTTAAAAAGTACAATGTTGGCATTATAGATAAAAAGCAAATGTGCACATAAAATTTTTTACACTTTTTACCGGATTTTTTTTTTTTTTTTCTTGAAGAAGGAGAAACCACTAGTCCTGAGTGTAGAGATGGGGATGAACAAATGGAGGACGGCACCAAAGGAGATGAAAAACAAGAAAAGATCACCGTCTCAAGCTTCATGCAGTGGCTTACTGGACAGGGACATGTCCCCGTTACTTCAACCGAGAAAGCAAAATTCAAAATACATGTTGAATTTGACCATGACTGTCTGCTGCGATATGGTAAACACAGCATATGCTACCCGCTTGCACATGCATGTTCCCGTACCATCACCTTGCCTGCACAGCACTTAGGGACTTACAAAGACTTTCTTAGCATTATGCAGCAGGCTGTTAGCAAAAGCAAAGAATTTGGTCGTTCTTGAGATCAATTTATAGAATACGAAGTAAACACTATACTGTTTCTGTTACAACGTTATCAATATTTTAAAAGAACAGAGATGTAGCACCTTTTAGATAATGAAATGAATAAACTACAGTATATTATTTTATTTTTTTATTATTTTTTTTGTTAGTATGTGATGTACTGAGTGGTTCCAGTATGTTGTTCATTGAATTAAGAAAAGACATATACAATTTGTAATTAAGCCTCAACAAAATAAATTTCTTTATGATGCTTTTATACTGTATGTGCTTGGTGTTTTTGCTTCAAATTACATGACATTTGAAGAAACAATCCCCAGACAAAGTAAATAGAGTTCACCTTCGGTTGGGGAACTTCAGTGCCATGAATGGGAGGATTCGGATCAGAAGCCGCTTGTCTGGAGAGTATTGAACGGGCCAATGAAGATTTAATTGGCAGCGTAAGCTTGCGCAGGTGTGCGACATCTGCAATTATCTCAGCATATAAGCACACCTGAAGCCAGCAGACGCCATCCTTTTCGCTTCAGATCCTTTCTGAGTGAGTCGATGAGGGTTCCTCTTGCTGATCAGCACTTCAGAGCGAACGAGTGTGTCTCCCGGTCCAGAGTGGGTCTTCGCGGTGGCAGACGGTCGAGCTGGGTTACTCCCTTGCCTGCGGTTCTTTGGGTCCGGTCCTCCAGAGCGGTGCGTATAGTTGCAACTTTCCTAAAAGAGCAACACAGTCGTACAGCACGTCCTTTTCAGGATGGCGCTCCGACTGTGCGTTTCTGGATGCGGGGGTTTCCTGTCTCCGGATGATGGACACGATCACTGCATTGCATGTTTGGGGGTCCAGCATGTTAATGCGGTGCTCGCGGGCGGTTCATGTCGTCATTGCGATGCCATGACCGTTGCACAGCTAAGATCGCGGCTAACTTTCGCAAGAGAGCGAGCCACCCCAGTTGCCTCCTGTTCTAAAAAAGCAGCGGGCGCTCGGGCAGATCTGAGGGTTTCAGCGGGAGCTAATCCGCCGCCCACGGGCTCGCGGACCTCTCGCTCCTCACGGCGCTCCATCCAAGCTTCGGGTGGTGAGAGTGATCCGTCTAACCATATGGTAGCTCTCACACTCGCTGACACCGGAGATCAGATGTCCTCCGCGGCATCGGAGGGTGGGTTTTCACTGTCCGACGAAGATCCGGACCCGCTCGCCCCCTCCGGGCAGGTAAGCGCTGTCAAATCGGATCCTGAAGCGGACATGTTAGCCGTGCTTTCCCGGGCTGCTTCGGCCGTGGGGTTGGAGATGGTTTATCCCCCAGCTCCGCGGCCGGACCGACTAGATGGGTGCTACGTAGAGGACCAGAAGGCGAAGCCTTCGAAGCCTCTCGTCCCCTTCTTCCCGGAAGTGCACAGTAGGCTCACGCAGTCCTGGAGGGCACCTTTCTCTGCCCGTGCTGCGAGTGCCTCCGCCCTCACCGCCCTTGACGGCGGAGCTGCCAGGGGGTATGAGGCGATCCCGTCAGTGGAGCGCGCTATCGCGGTCAATCTTTGTCCGCGCGGCGCCTCTACGTGGCGGGGTTTGCCCCGCCTCCCGTCCAAAGCCTGTAGGTTGTCTGCCTCCCTCGGAGCCAGAGCTTATAAGGCTGCGGGCCAGGCTGCTTCTGCTTTGCACGCGATGGCCACCTACCAGCGCTACCAAGCGCAGGCGCTGGCCGAGCTGCACGAGGGCGGGTCCAACCCAAGCTTATTACATGAGCTGCGCACCGCGACCGACTATGCTCTTCGGACTACTAAGTCCACCGCGTGTGCGCTGGGGAGGACGATGTCCACACTTGTGGTTCAGGAACGCCACCTCTGGCTAAACCTGGCCGATATGCGCGACGTTGACAAAGTTCGCTTTCTTGACTCGCCCATATCCCAGGCTGGCCTGTTCGGCGACACCGTCGGTGAATTCACCCAGGAATTCAAGGCGGTGAAAGAGCAGTCGGATGCGATGGGCAATGTCATCTATCGGCGTGGCCGTAAGCCCGCTCCGCCCGCCGAGCCATCCACCTCCGCTGTTCCTCGCCGAGGGCGCCCGCCAACGAGTGCTGCCCCGCCCCCGCCTGCGCCTCCGGCCAAGCGGGCGCGGCGTTCACCTCGAAAGCAGGCAGCCCCTCCTAGCCAGGGCGCCGTTAAGTCCGGTAAACGGACCGCGAAGCGTCCCTGAGACAGGCCATCCGGAGAAGAGGAAACTTGCTCTTTCCCCGCTGGAGGGCGGGGCCCCGATAACAACGGTACTTTTCAGTGCCACCAAAACATCAGTAAAAGACCACTTTTTCCCTTCCCCGGATGTGACTGCACGAGTTCTGCCAGTCCGGGACGCGCTGCCTTCCGGCTCGCAGACTCTACGTGCTTCGCCAGTGGCTCACGAGCGCTGGGGGGACGGTCTCCCTTCCCTCAGCCCTCCAGCCCCCTCTCCGGAGTCAGGGTGCGGAGCCAGAGCGAATCGCTCTCCTCCAGCTCTTCCGCGGGACCCTCGTGCTTCCCGGATCAGCACACCCACTCCGCGCTGCCCCACCGCTGGTACGTCAGCGATTGTAGCGATGACTCCATTAGCGAGGGCTCTGCCTGCCTGGTTAGCGCGGGCCAGCCCCTCGCGGTGGCTCATACGCACAATCAGACTCGGTTACGCGATTCAGTTCGCGAAACGGCCCCCCAAGTTTACGGGCGTGTATTTCTCCAGGGTCAACCCCCTGTCCGCCCCTGTCTTGCGAGAGGAGATTGCTGCCCTCCTGGCGAAGGGTGCAATCGAGCCGGTTCCTCCAGCTGAGATGGAGAGTGGGTTTTACAGCCCATACTTCATCGTACCCAAAAAGAGCGGTGGGTCACGGCCAATCCTAGATCTGCGCGTTTTGAACCGCTGTCTGCACAGGCTGCCGTTCAGAATGCTCACGCAGAGGCGCATTCTCCAATGCGTTCGTCCTCGGGATTGGTTTGCAGCCATAGACCTGAAGGACGCGTATTTCCATGTCTCCATTCTTCCACGCCACCGCCAATTTCTGCGGTTTGCGTTCGAGGGTCGAGCGTGGCAGTACAAGGTCCTCCCCTTCGGGCTCTCTCTGTCTCCGCGGGTCTTCACCAAACTCGCGGAGGGTGCCCTAGCGCCCCTTCGGCTCGCGGGCATTCGCATACTCAATTATCTCGACGACTGGCTGATTTTAGCCCACTCGCGGGAGCAATTGATTATGCACAGGGACAAGGTGCTTCGGCATCTCCGCCTACTGGGGCTTCAGGTCAACCGAGAAAAGAGCAAACTCGCCCCCGTGCAGAGGATTTCTTTTCTCGGGATGGAGCTGGACTCGATCACCATGGTAGCGCACCTCTCCGAGGAACGCGCTCGCCTGTTGCTGAACTGTCTGAGGGAGCTCGACAGCAAACTAGTGGTCCCACTGAAGTTCTTTCAGAGGCTCCTGGGGCATATGGCATCCGCAGCCGCCGTCACGCCGCTCGGGTTGCTCCATATGAGACCACTTCAGCACTGGCTTCACGATCGGGTCCCCAGACGCGCATGGCACGCGGGCACACACCGGGTCTCGGTTACTGCGCTGTGTCGCCGCGCCCTCAGCCCTTGGAACGACCCCTCGTTCCTACAGGCCGGTGTGCCTCTAGGACAGGCGTCCAGCCATGTTGTTGTTTCAACAGACGCTTCCAACACGGGTTGGGGGGCCGTGTGTCGCGGGCATGTGGCTGCGGGCCTCTGGAAGGGTGCCCAGCTGCATTGGCATATCAATCGCCTAGAGCTGTTGGCAGTGTTCCTCGCTCTCCACCGCTTTTTACCGGTGCTGGAGCGGCAACACGTGCTGGTCAGGACGGACAGTACGGCGGCGGCGGCGTATATCAACCGCATGGGGGGTATGCGCTCTCGCCGCATGTCTCAGCTCGCCCGCCGTCTGCTCCTCTGGAGTCACCCGCGGCTGAAATCGCTGCGCGCCATTCACGTCCCAGGCACGCTCAATCGTGCAGCCGATGCGCTCTCACGACAGCTGTTACGCCCTGGAGAATGGAGACTCCACCCCGAGTCTGTTCAGCTGATATGGGCGCGATTCGGGGAGGCCCAGATCGATCTGTTTGCTTCCCCCGAGAACGCTCACTGCCAGTTGTTTTTTTCCCTGACCGAGGGCTATCTCGGCACGGATGCACTGGCCCACAGCTGGCCTCGGGGCATGCGCAAGTATGCGTTTCCCCCAGTGAGCCTGCTCGCGCAGTTTCTGTGCAAGGTCAGGGAGGACGAGGAACAGGTTCTGCTAGTTGCGCCCCTTTGGCCCAACCGGACCTGGATATCAGAGCTCTCACTCCTCGCGACGGCCCTCCCCTGGCGGATCCCTTTGAGAGAGGACCTACTCTCTCAGGGACAGGGCACCATCTGGCACCCTCGCCCCGATTTTTGGAACCTCCACGTGTGGTCCCTAGACGCGAGGAAGACTTAGGTAACCTACCGACTGCGGTGGTTAATACCATCACTCAGGCTAGAGCCCCCTCCACGAGGCGCGCCTACGCCCTGAAGTGGAGTCTATTCACTGAATGGTGCGTCTCTCGCAGAGAAGACCCCCGAAATTGCCAGATTAGTGTTGTGCTCTCTTTCCTTCAAGAGAAGTTGGACAGCAGGCTGTCGCCCTCCACTCTCAAGGTTTACGTGGCCGCCATCTCCGCTTATCATAGCGCGGTAGCTGGCGGCACCGTGGGAAAGCATAACCTGGTCATCCAGTTCCTTAGGGGTGCTAGGCGAATTAATCCATCTCGCCCCCCTCTCATGCCCTCTTGGGATCTCGCCCTCGTTCTCACGAGTCTGCGATCCGATCCCTTTGAGCCACTCGAATCAGTATCTCTAAGATTTCTGTCCCTGAAGACAGCTCTGCTGGTTGCGTTGGCCTCCATCAAGAGGGTCGGGGACCTGGAGGCATTTTCGGTCAGTGACTCGTGCCTGGAATTCGGGCCGGATTACTCTCACGTTATCCTGAGACCCCGCCCCGGTTATGTGCCCAAGGTTCCTACCACCCCCTTTAGAGATCAGGTAGTGAACCTGCAAGCGCTGCCCCCGGAGGAGGCAGACCCAGCCCTTTCTTTACTTTGTCCAGTTCGCGCTCTGCGCATTTATGTGGACCGTACTCAGAATTTTAGATCATCTGAGCAGCTCTTTGTCTGTTATGGCGGTCGGCAGCAGGGAAGTGCCGTATCGAAACAAAGATTATCCCACTGGATTGTGGATGCCATTTCACTCGCTTATTCGAGTCGAGGTCAGCCGTGTCCCCCGGGAGTACGTGCACACTCCACTCGGAGCGTTGCATCCTCTTGGGCGCGTGCACGCGGCGCCTCTCTAACAGACATCTGTAGAGCTGCGGGCTGGGCGACACCCAACACATTTGCAAGGTTTTACAATCTGCGAGTGGAGCCGGTTTCCTCAAGGGTATTAGGTAACCCTTGGTGATTGAGGAGACAACTCGGTAGGGTGTTGAAACACGCTTGCTGCGCCATTCTCCTTAACACGGAGATACGTGTGCCTTTTTTATCTGTCAGTAAAGTTCCCCGTCAGGTGAGCCCTGCAGATTCCTCCGTGGCCCCCAGCACTGACTCAGCGGAGGAGTCACTTGTTGGCCCACTACGTTGTAGGTCTGCCCGCTGGTCAGCCCGCGTTTTGGGTATAGGTGCCTGCTATGCGTGATCCCCACTAGGCGATCCCATATGCTTATTCCGCCACGGTTAAGTCCCCCCCCTGGGCGGACCCGTGTCTTCCCTCTCCGCTAACCACTCTTTGCTATGCGTACTCCCCCTTTTTAGGGCTAGTCCATATGTAAATTCTGCCATCTATCCCCCCTTGGGTAACGGATGGCCTCCGCAGCGTCCTCCCTATCGGGATTGCACGCTTCCCAACGTACTGTCGTATTCCTAGAATTATCTAGATGCTCACGACTTCCCAAAAAATATATCTAAATCCGTAAAACTTCTGTTGAAGTAGGATAAATTAGGGCCAGGGACACGTTGGAGGACCGCGCCCCCCATGATGTGGGTGCGTCACGCTTGCTTGACTATCTCCTCATCGGGGGTGTTGGTAAGGTGCAGTCATTGTGGCGCTTTCCATTCTCCCATTCATGGCACTGAAGTTCCCCAACCGAAGGGGAACGTTCGAGGTTACAGAAGTAACCCTTCGTTCCCCGAGGAGGGGAACGGAAGTGCCATATTCCGTCGCCATAATGACTGTCCCTTAGCTGTTTGAAAGTCTCTTCAGCTTAAAAGGATGGCGTCTGCTGGCTTCAGGTGTGCTTATATGCTGAGATAATTGCAGATGTCGCACACCTGCGCAAGCTTACGCTGCCAATTAATTCTTCATTGGCCCGTTCAATACTCTCCAGACAAGCGGCTTCTGATCCGAATCCTCCCATTCATGGCACTTCCGTTCCCCTCCTCGGGGAACGAAGGGTTACTTCTGTAACCTCGAACGTTCTTTGACCTCAAGAGTGGGATCAGTTGAATTCAGTTGAATTTCGAGTAACCTCAATCCATCTGAACTCAAAGGGCACTCGAATTCTGGAACAACAACTCTGACATCTTCACAAGCATCATAAGACGCTGCTATGTCCCAATCCACATCTGGCTCTTCAATATCCTGGAGATATAGGAGTTAAACATACTGTTAAACAATAATCTCAATTAATACCTTAAAAAGTAATGCAGGGTTACATTACCTCATGATTCTCTGATTGGCCGGTATTTCTTTGCATCAGTCCAACCTGCCATAGCTGTTCTGGACTTCGATTGCTCTCTGAGGAGAGTGGATGATGATTCCACGATTCTGTGAAGGTGTCCAAGTCTGCCTGAAGTCTTGGGAGGAAGGTGTAGTGAAGACAGAACAGGTCTACAACCGCTGATAAATCCAGCAATCCTTCATCTTCCAGGGAGTGTAGCATGGCCAAGTACTTGTTTATCACAACAACTCTGACATCACACCAAAGGCGTTCAATCCTATTAGAAACACAATGAGATAAAAAAGCAACAAAGAGAAGACATCTAAAATGATCAAAATACTAATATATTAAAATAGTTTTTAATAACAAGCTGCTATACCGACTGATGTACTAATTCAAAAAATAAAACTACATGCAATGTCATGTTGTATAAAGTTAATAACATACTAAAAACATTTTGGTCAAAGTATAAGTAAGTTTACTAAAATAATATTTATGAAGCGATTACATTTTATAAAATAAAAAAATGAAAACATTTTATAAAATTTAGACAATTGTACTTTACCTTTGATTATGGACACTTTTCCAGCTATGAAACTTCCACGGTCAGTGCCCCTTGAAGAAAACATGAACCTGGCTATATTCACGTTTTCCACTCCATGGTCTCCCCTTACCCTTATGTGAGAAGAATATTAAACATTTTTTAAAAAAAGCTTTTTTTGTTTGTATTTATACAACTACGCACACCTTGACGGTAAGCCAAATTTTTGAACTGCTTCTGTGAAGAAGTGAAATGCTGTTGATGCCAGGTTGTTGTTTGCTGCATTCAAGTACATAATCTGCAAATAATAAAAAAAAACAATAAGTACAGATTTGTAGAAATACATACAAAAATTTTTCGTAGTCAATTTGTAATGGAAATAGGTCTAATATCAGGTGACATCATTAAAAAAAATAAATGAAAACATACCTTCCTGGAATAACCATCCAGACCACCAAATATCACAATGTTGTATCTATTTCCAAGATAGAAAAAAAATAGCAATATTGCAGCGGATGACATTCCAGCTGCAACCCATCACTGGGAAACACTCATACACACTCATTCACTATGGACAATTTAGCCTACCCAATTCACCAGTACCACATTTCTTTGGACTTGTGGGGGAAACCGGAGCACCCAGAGGAAACCTACGTAACACATGCAAACTACACACAGAAACGCCAACTGACCCAGCTGAGGCTCAAACCAGCGACCTTTTTGCTGTGAGGCAAGAGCGCTGTTATTGTAATTTTGTTTGGCTAACTTTATAATCCAAGGCTTTTAAATACTTTTCTATTGTTAGAAAAACATATGCAATTCAAAATAAATAAATTTAAACTTAAAAACTTACCGTATCAATTTGTGATTGGTGTCTACATGCACAAGAGACAGGGGCCCTGGAACAGAGTATGTTCTTCGCACAACACATCCCAATCTAGCCATTCTAGACAGGATTCCCACTGAATCAACTTTGTGCATAGAGGCTGCTATCCTCTGCCACTGCACACGCATGCCTAAAGACAACAGCCTGCCTCTGACCATTCTGTAGCCAGCAGCAGGCATGTCATCTTTAATGGCTTTTACAGTATTATCCAACTCCTCATCAGTAATGCTGCTGTACAGCCCTGAGACGGAAAGGCCAAACTCACTCATCCTTCTGAAGACCGTTCTAGTAGAAATGCCTATTATTTTTGCAATGCAGGGCACAGGAAGGTTTGTCTGCAGCAACTCCTCCAATTCTTTTCTCCCAATAGCAAACTTTGGACGACCTCTCAGGCCAGTTAATTCCATCACTGCTCGGGAAACCATGAAGTTTGATGGTTGTTGTGCCAATTCAAACACTTGCTGCAAAGCCTGCACTATTTCCTGGGAAATTTCCACATGCCTTGAAAGTGCTTGCAGGAGATACAGTTGCTGGCGACACACAAACGTCAGGTAATCCACATCAAGTGGAGATCTCAAAAGTGTTCTCTCAAACTTGGAAAGAATGTCTTCCAAAAGATGCTTTTTTAGAATCTGCTGCAAAATACAGATTAGCAAAAGATGTAATCCATCAGAAACAGAAATTAGTCTTTGTAAACTATCAAAATCATAATAAATAATGCTGTAAGTATACTCACTGCAAAAATGCTCTTCTCACTTAGATTTTTTGTCTTGTTTCTATTCCAAATATCTAAAAATTCCTAAATCAAGAAGAATTTTCTACACAAGCACAACATATTGTCTTGTTTTGAGAAATAATATATTAATATTAATTGAGTTTTTGCCAATGGGGTAAGCAAAATAATCTTACGTCAAAAGAAAAAACAAGATTAATTTGCTTACCCCATTGGCAGATTATTTAGCTTGTTTTAAGGAAAAACTCACATTGGCATATTATTTCTCAAAACAAGACAATATGTTTTGCTCGTCAAGAAAATTCTTCTTGATATGAGAGATTTTAGATATTTATACTAGAAACAAGACAAAATCCAAACAAGAAAAGCATTTTTTGCGGTGCACCCTCTAAACAAAAATTATATAATGAAAACTTAAATGTGAAAGAAAAAATACAATGTGCAATGCTATATACTTTATTTGAACAGAATACCAAATATAAAGTATACACTAGTTTGTGAATAATGTAGTTTTATTACCTTCAATGGTGCAATTGCATATATTGATGAAGTATTGATACTTTGACTACAAAGTAAGCATAATAAAAATTTTAATTTGCTTTGTGTAAATTAAATATAAATTAAAGATTAAGTAGATTAGTCGATTTAACAAGACAATATGTCAGTAAACAGGGCGCCTGTTAATAAAGTTTCTAATAACTACCTTTTCTAACAAAGGCAATAATTTTCATAATAAATGAAATGATAACTTACGTGCTACTAACTTATAAAAATGATAACTTACGTGGTGATAAGATCACGTGAATTATGGTTCGTCGTTTAATCGGCGTCCAATCCCGGCTAACTTCCGGAAAGGTAGAGTAGCCAATAGCGCTAGAGATAACAAGTGAACCAAGTCCCGCCCCAGGACTGACAAAAATCTAACTGTTTCGCGCGAGCAGAGAGAAGAACCAGCGAGCGAGCGGAGAGAACTGATCGCGCGCGCGCTGTATGCATGACCTCGCTCGCGAGAGCGTATATCGTGCGCACAGATGATGATGTGCGCGCGCGGGACTTGTTTTCTCGCGCTGGATCAGTTGAGCGCGCGCGTGAAGATCCCCTGTGCGCTCGCGAGCTGTTGTTTTCTCGCGTGTAAACCTGTAATCTGCTCACGGTTCACTTCTCCTCGCGCGCAAACATCACCTCTGCGCTCGATTAATATTGGCATTGATATGCCGCCATACATGTGATCATGAATTGATACGTTCGAGCATGAACTCGGCTCGAATCCAGCGTCTGATGAACTCTTTCTTGTTTTTTCCCCCGCTACATATCAGATTTTGCCAACTATTTATCACGAGAAAGACAAGTAGGAATCATCAATAAGTTCATATCAATAAGCATCATATTTTATTTGCACATTTATTGAATGGAAATGTTTCTGATTCACGCATGCAAATTCATCTTCAAATAGTGTCTTTATAGCAATGTTCGTGCGGTAGATTGCTCAGATTACATTGGGAAAACAGGCGACTGCTGCAAATTGTGCTTTAATGTTTAGCTGGTCAAATGTATGGTATGGAAACCTTATATACCTGCTGAACCCGTCTCATACAGCTGCCATTGCAAGGCTCAGACACTTTGTAGAATGGAATTTAACACAACTGCCTCTAGGAGTCGCCAATGGAAATAAAACAGACACGCACAAAAAATGTGCGTACGCCTGCCAGAAAGCTGCCGTGAACCTGCGCACATTCCCACGTTCAGTTCATTGTTAGTGAATCCAAACGTGAGCGATTCTGAGCGTGAAACCTGGCGTACGCAAAGTTTTTGTGCGTACGCAGCGTTGATACATGAGGCCCCAGATCTGTACGGTTTCTCTCCAGTGTGTGTTTTCAGATGTGTTAAGTGATTAAACCTCTTGTCACATTGTAAACACTTATACGGTCTCTCCAGTGTGAATCGCCTGGTGCAGTTTAAATTTTGGAGCTGTAATAAAAGTCTTCACACACTCAAGCACACATACTCTTTCACACCAGTGTGGATCTTCATGTGGTCATTAAGTTTTGCTGATTCGTTGAAACTCTTCTGCTGATTCGTTGAAACTCTTCCCACACTGAGTAGATGTCAATTGTTTCTCTCCAGTGTGGGTCTTCATACATTTATTAAGGTCTGAGGAGTTGCTGAAACTTTCCACACCGAAGCTGCGGTCACATTAGAGCATTGAGCATGAAAAATTCTGTTGTACGGCACTGCAAAAAGGGGCGGGATTAAATAAGATTTTTAGACATTAAAAAGGAGAGCGGTTGGTCCATATTTTACATTTCTGTCCAGAGAAGTCATGTTTTGATATTCGATTGGTCTCACACTGTCAAGTGATGTGATTTCGCAGGTCAGAGTTCACCAAGCTTGAACTTTACAATGCAGTGAACTGCAAAACTTGATGCACGAACTTGCATTTCCGGTCTGGCGCATTCGCGTGCGTATGAATGGAAATCTATGGGGAGAAAAGTCCAGTGTGACCGTGGCTTAAGTGCAAGTGAATGGTTTCTCTACAGTACGGCTCATCATGTGGTAGGGGATCAACCTACATTTTAAGATCGACCAGGGTTTATTAGCTCATTTCAATGTACCGGATCTTAAAGATTTGTATCATTGATTTGACTCAATTGAGTCAGACTGAATCAGATTAAAAGATTCACACTTTATCTACCATTTGTCTTGCAAATTGAAGTCATTGTATCTTACCAATCTTGTTAATATTATTTACGTGGCCAACGGTAATAACATAACACAGTACTGAGTTAACTTTTAGCAAGGTAACAAGATCTACAGCTCGAGGCAATGACTTAGAAGCACATAAACAAGAACACAATTCTTACAAAATGAGAACAAAGATTTATTGAGCTACACTACGATACATGAAACTAACTACGTAATAAGCAAACAACAAACAAACTCGCACACACAGAGGCAGTTCAGAGGATGTAAAGAGTTAACAACCATCCCAAATTCATTCTAAAACTTGTAACACCACCTTGTAACACAAAGCATGTAACGTTTGTTCGTTACAAACTTCTAACAAGATCTTAGAATCACACCTGAGAAACCACAAAAGCAGAGATATGGCTTATCTTTAACTGCTTACGATCAATCTGCTCCAGATCAGCAAGAGACAACGTTTGTTTGTTACTTGCACCTTTGCTGAAGATGAATCTCCCTCACCAGTTGGCCTTGGGTAAACACAGTGCTCCTGATTGGCTGGTGGCTTCTGTGACATCCTTGGAATTCCCTCGCTCGTGGGTGGGTAGTTCTGGGTTACTAAGGTGACGGACTGCTGAATGTCGGTTTGCGGAAGTTCGTGCGGTTTCAAAGCAAAGTTTCTTTGTTGCAGGGTGTTTTTAAGTGACCTGGTCTGATCCATCCCTATGGCACTGCCTGCCAATGAGCAGTTGCCATGAAGGGCGGGGCCACACCGCGTGCCCACGTAGAAAGGGTCAATCATTAACAGACTGCATGTAAATTTTACATGGTAAAACTCTTGCAAGATTAAAATTATCTTACATCAAATGTTACAAGATGAATACTGTTTGTACTACTAGTTTTTCATTTAAACCAACAGATTGCAAATGTCACTAGCTTTCATTCAAGACCAGATATCATACATTTCAGACACACGCAGATCAATTTAATCTGCTTTAAGGGTTAAAACATTCTAATATTTTAAGAGATTGTCTTTCATTTGTATGCATTAATGTTTCTAGAGATCTCTTTGTCTCTATGAAATTGTGCATCTGACAGGATGTGCCCAAAGCACATGACCATGTAGAGGAGTCATTTAAAAGTCTCGTGAGGCGGTTCCTGCTGAAAATCCTGTAAAGCCCCTTTGTTTAGTTTAAATCATTTACTAATTTTGCTGAAGGGTACCTGGAACATCTGCGGCCAAAGTATTGGTGCTTTGTTATCGTGATGGTTTAAGCCCTTAAGCCAGTTAAAGACAGAGACAATTTGCAGATGCCCAGGATTTCAGATTCAGCTTGTGTTGACCACTGCAATATGCCCATGAGTTCGTTCAACGTGTTTATTAAGGGATGATGATTTGCTGAAACTCTTTCCACACTGAGTGCATGTGTATGGTTTCTCTCCAGTGTGGCTCCTCATGTGTTGATTACGGTGTGATGAGCAGTTAAAACTTTTCCCACAAATGGTGCATGAGAATGGTTTCTCTCCAGTGTGGATCCTCATGTGTAGATTAAGGTGTGATGATTGGCTGAAACTCTTCCCACACTGAGTGCATGTGAATGGTTTCTCCCCAGTGTGGATCCTCATGTGTAGATTAAGGTGTGATGAGTGGCTGAAACTCTTCCCACACTGAGTGCATGTGAATGGTTTCTCTCCAGTGTGGATCCTCGTGTGTTGAATAAGGTGTGATGAGCAGTTAAAACTTTTCCCACAATGAGTGCATGTGAATGGTTTCTCTCCAGTGTGGATCATCATGTGTAGATTAAGGTGTGATGATTGGTTGAAACTCTTCGCACACTGAGTGCATGTGAATGGTTTCTTTCCAGTGTGGATCATCATGTGATAATTAAGGTGAGATGATTGGTTGAAACTCTTTCCACACTGAGCGCATGTGAATGGCTTCTCTCCAGTGTGGATCCTCATGTGGTGATTAAGGTGAGATGATATGTTGAAACTCTTTCCACACTGAGTGCATGTGAATGGTTTCTCTCCAGTGTGGATCATCATGTGAATCTTAAGTTTGCTTTTGCTTGCCAAACTCTTTCCACACTGAGTGCAGGTGAAACGATTCTTGTCTCTCCTTTTTAAAACACCATCAGTCTGTAAATGAGTTTTTTCCTCAATTTTGACATGATGTTCCTCCTCTTTACTCTCCTCATTCTCTTCAATTAGGTCTGAAATAAATAAAACATTAGTTTTCATTAAGTCTTAAAAACTCTCATCAAAAGCTGAAAAGTGAAAAGACACTGAAAACATTGGCTTCACACACTGTAATTTTGATTCACATTAAATGTAAAATAAATCAGATCATATTTTGTTAGGTCCATTAACGTGTACACATTTAAGCAGATTCAATTCAATTCATCTTTATTTATCTACTGCTTTTACAATGTAAATTGTGTCAAAGCTGCTTAACATAGAAGTTATAGTAAATTTAAACAGTGTCAGTCCAGTTTTCAGAGTTTTTCATAAAAGTCATTTTGGTCATATTGATAAAACAAAGATTTCTACGATTTGTAAAGCAGACAGGGAACACTTGTTCATTGTGTGCCTGACTGGTAAATGTATCAGAAAAAAAGTTCTGGGGTAACAGCTGAATATTTGCCTCACAGATATGAGACATACCTGTACAGCATCTGCATAAAGGCTGGAATGTGCACCTTTCCCCTTGTGTGCTGTTGGGTCATTTTCATCCATTCCGGGGTGATTTTGAGGCTTAATTTGGCCAAAACGTTCTCGGTGTTTCAGCAAATGGACTAATATTTGGGGACATCTTATTTTGACATATTCTGGAAAAATGCTCTATTGGCCTCTATTATAAAAATTTTTATAGTGCAAATAAAATACAATAAATAATAATAACAACAACAACATGGAAATCACTCAAATAAGCATATAAATGAGAGTAATAAATTCATCAAGACACAATGAAGTCCCCATCAATGGGAAAATGCTTTAAAAAATTTTTTTAAAAACCTCAATACACTCTGGGCAAATTTACTCCCTTTTCATTATATTCATGGCTGTTTTTTCTCCATTGACCTCTATTATAAGAACATTTTTTATTGCAAAGCCATGACAGCACATATTCATGAATTTATGATTGTTGGTGTTCTTTGTGACGGCAAAAAGGAAATGGGTGAGAGAATAAAGGAGGATGAGGAGAGTTAAAGAAGGCAGCATTATGTGGTGTGTAGAAGAAAGAGAGGTTGACTGAACTGTTGCAGAGTGGGGAAACGAGTAGAGAAGTCGGGTCGAGATGAGCAGTGTAAACTTAACGACTGGCTGTGAGAAACAAAAAGCGGAAGTATGTATTGAAGCAACAGAGCAAAGACCGCTGTCTTGTTACTGAAGTGCACGTGACGTCGTTGAATGTGTGCGTCACTAAAGCAGTGGTGTAGCGGACGGGCCCGCAGGGCACGCACCGCGGGGGGGCCCCGTGTGATTAGGGGGCCCCGCTTGTTGCGATTTTCAATAATTGATAATTCGGCAACCGCAATAATCAAACTCTTGGGAACAACTGTAGTCGGAACCAAAGTTCACAGGTCTGTGTTCTCTGAACACCTCTCAAGCGGTGGACTACTTCATTCTGATTGCTTGCCGCCAATGTTGCCAACTTAGCGACTTTGTCATTAGATTTAGCGATTTTTCAGACCCCCCTAGCGACAAATCTATCGACTTTTTTGTGTGTTATTGGAGATTTTTTTTGTAGACTGTCATTTGTCCATACTGTACCGTCCCTACTCTTCTCAACGAGCTGCGTGTGATGCCGCCGACCCCTCCCCCGCCTCACAGCACTGACAGGCGGCCTAGTCAGTCCTCGTACAGCAGCCTCTCCCACCTGCAGCCCGAGAGCAGATCACCCCTCTGCGTACCGACGACAAATGGTTTAGCACAGGCAGTGTGAAGGTATTTCCCTTGTACAGTCAATCCGATCTACTTCTCCTTTATTTTAACAATTTAATTGGACCGTTTATTCTTTTCTTGTTCACAATCACAGATATTTTAGTGACAGTTTGTAAACTTGTCTGAGTTTATTACATATGAGAGATTACTGCACATTCACTACACATCTATAATGACATACTGTATTCAAACAGCAATACATTTAGTTAAATAAACATGCTTTTATAAAGTGTAGTGCAATTATTAATACCCCTTTATTAACCATAGGCTGTTAAACAAACAGAAACAGTAGAACGTGATGACGTCAGTGATATGCAAATTGACGTATGACGCATCCATCCCCCCCCCAAACTTCATCAGGGGGCCCCGTCAGCGATCCCTGCAGGGGGGCCTCCGCATTTTGCTTTACGCCACTGCACAAAAGACTTCAGTGCAGTGTGTCCTGAACAAAATCAACTCACCGATTTATCTTTCTCGCTGGCATGGAGTCAGCTGCCAACTCACCGGCTGGGTTCAACAACACCCTCAACCTTCACATCCACATTCGCCATTCCCCACTCATGTCCCTTGACCACTCCACTCCGTGGGTAAGAAGCAAAAGTTTTTGTTTTCTTTGCCCAAATGCTCATTTTGTTTCTCTTGTTTTGTTTTCTCCCCGTACTATTGTTATCATTATTATTTTCCCCGTTTTCAAATCAGACAAATCTGCTGGCCTGAAATCATTTGCATTTTTTTCTTTCATTTGAGTTATAAGTGCTGAGGGTTCTGCGTTTCATTGTTATATTGTTTGTTTTGTTGTTGATACTGCTGTTTGTGTGTGAAAAGTATTTTTTATTAATATTATTGACTAATACAAACTTTATTTAGACAATTACAGCAATTATCTGAGTTTTTTTCTGGTTCTCATTGTTTGTTATTTTATTTATTTATTTATTTTTTATTATTTGTAACTGGTGGTGAGAGCTAGCCGTGGTATATTTTGTTTGAAATGTATTTTGACAGATATTCTGTCTGGCGCCCAAGATTAACTACTTAAAAACAAGTGACAAACATATTTGTTTAATATTTGTTTATTGTATTTTTGGGGGGGATCACCATTCCCACATCACCATTACATTTCCCTGTTGGGAAGAGATTTGTGATTTTTAAAATTGATTATCAGTTTCAGTGCAAAAAAGTTTCTGCCTTATATATGGAGTATAGTGTGTGTGTGTGTATGTGTGTGTGAGAGAGGGAGAAAGAGAGAGAAGCTGGATTTATTGACCTTAGTCTAAAATGCGGAAGTGCGCCTGTTTTCGCGATTGTTTTAGAACTTCCGATTCAGTCGCCTAAGGTAGAAATGACTAGGAATAATAAACGGCAGAAAATGGTCAAACTACTTGCTCAACAAGCAAATGTTTGCATGACTATACAGACCAAGTAGAATAATATAATAAGGAAATATCAGTTTTCAACATCAAACTGTGAAAATAGCAGTTTTTAATGTCTAAAAATGAATGTAAGTGAATGAGACCGGAAGTCTCGTGCCAAAAAGATTCAAATGGTTCCGCCCGCTCGTCGGCGAAGAATAAGGTGAATACTCTAGCCTGGCACCGCATCACACACCACCGCTGACTGCACGCTCACCTCGCGAAATGGACGAGGCCTTACTCGCCTTGTTCGCCATTGTGATATTCTTGAAAATGACAGGGGGCGGTCAAAAGCAACCCACTGTAAAGTCAGACGGATAAACAGAGAAGTAGAAAGTTTCCGAAACTACGTCATTTCGTTAATATCGTTCAATGTTTTTAAACTAAATAGATTTTTTGTTTTTATAAATTATTTTAATGATATAAGGATTTTTATGACCATTCAAGATTTTTTTTATCAAACTTTGGTGCATCACTTGCTTTTGTTCATATCTCGGACAGTTTTACCCATTATAATTTCTTAAATATTAATGACAGCAGAACATGGGCTGCCCTACAAATACATATTTTTATTATGGCAAGAATAAAAGCAACAACAACAACAACAACAATAACAAAAAAGTACACTTACTAAAAAATACATGTTTCTTTAGATTTTGCCCGCTCCACAATTCACAGATTACTGTCTGGCTAGTTTCTCTCCTCTGCTTATGCTAAAAAGGCAATAATGGTCCAACGTTTCTGACCATTTTCACCAATAAAGCCTGGAAAAACAGGCATCAGTATATTGTAAACTGATAGGTTCAAATATTCCCTGTGTGTTTTGTTTTTGTAAAGTTTCAGTGCACTTTACTGACACATTTCTTAAAACAGTTTGCATAGAGAGAAAAGAGAGAATTCTAGACATCTAATTGTTGTTGTTCTGAGATTGTATGTAGAGCGCTTTACAAACTTGTTGTGAGTGTTTAAGCTGGCCTCTGCTGATGAAACTGCAAACTATCTACAGTAAACTTTCTTTTAATTGAATCTCTGACTCCTGCTCTTCTTCATCTGATAGACTGGTCATTTTTGGGTTAAATCTGTTGGTCCCACTATAAAGTGTATTTATGCACTCACACTATAATCTGCTGTTTTACTCCACTGAACTCCAAATAAAAGACAGAAACTTTTTTGAACAGGCCCATCTAAAGGGTGAATGCAGCCAACTGATGATCAACAGTAAAAATGACACATTTGACCTCTTCCCAACAAGGAAAACAGCAACAATCTAGAACGCATGATTATTTGGTGTCATGGCTTTGCGGTTAAAAAATGTGGTTATAATGGAAGCCAATGGGTCAAAAACAGCCAAGAACATAATGAAAGGGTATATAGATTGCGAGATTAATCGTATTATCATCACGATAACTATATTTTTGGCCCATGATCATGAAAATGGGAGACTAATAATACATAAAAGAATGACAAAAGACATGAGAACAAGTAACAGATGAAACTCATTCTGTCTTTCAATGAGTGCTTAAGTGCATTTAGGAGAACTAGGCAGCACACTCAGGGCTGCAAGATGGATTTAATTTAGTATTCTTATTATTAAAATATATCTGAATGAGGATTAAATGACTGAGTTGGTCTATGAGAATGAAAACTAACCTGTTTGTTCCTGTGGATCTTCCTGTTTGACTGTAATTGTTTCTTCAATCTTCACATCTTCACTCTCCTCTTTAATAAACGCCATCTCTATAACAGTGTGTAGATCAGTCGCTTCAGCAGGAGTTTTTCTCTGTGTTTGGACACTTTGTCCTGCTTAAAATGACCAAAACAATAAAAATGTTCCGTTTAAAATAAATAAAACAATGAACAGAAACAAAATAACTTCTCTTCAACACTTACTTCAACAGTTTCTTTGTATGAAAGAAATTAACAAAAAGAAATAAGGCAAGTCAGAGCAAGAAACAAAAGCCACAAATGACCTGATTAAAACTAGTACTCCATTTCTTATAGTGATGTATACTTAGAATGGAATGACATTATACTATTTAATAAAGTAAACTTTCATTAAAACACTTATTACATGCTTTTACATCCCTGTAACTTTATTTGAGTATGTTCTTAATTGTTGTTTGTTTTGTTTACTTTATTGTCTGCTTACAGCAACGTGTAGCATTTTTTTGCCCAAGACAAATTTTGTCTCGGGGACAAAAAGTTTATCCTATCTTTATTCAAACAATAGACCTCATTACTGTGAGTTAAATAGTACTGCGTTGTATAAAGGGTTAAAATAATATTGTCAACAGCAGGTACATAATTTATCACTGAATAAAAAAACTAACTTTAATCAATCGCATTATATAAGTGTAAACGCTTTAAAACAAACCTTTCTCCAGTTGAATCACAGCGCGGGAGCGGCGCAGGCTTATGACGTCACAATCCACGCCAAAATAAAAGTCTTTTTAACATTTTTTTTTTGCACTTAAGTTACTTTTAGTCATGACTTATTATTTATAGTTTTTCTCTGCGTTTTGACTTTTTATCCTGTTAAAAATTAACAAAGCAATAAAAATTTCCTGTTTAAAATAAATAAAACTTTGAACAGAAACAAAATAACTCAACATAATTCAACAGTTTATTTATGTGAGAGTAATTAACAAAAATAAATCCAGTAAGTCCGAGCAAGAAACAATAGCCACAACTGAGCTGATTAAAATTAGTACTGCATTTTTTATATATAGTGATGTATACTTAGATTGAAGTAAAATTATTTTATTTAAAAAAATTAAACCTTCATTAAGACTCTTAATACACTCACGTTGTTCCATAGTCCTCTTTACTTTGAGTAAAATAGTATTACGTTGTATAAAGGGATAAATAATATTGTCAACAGCAGGTACATCCTTTAGTATTGGATGAAAAACCTGAAACTTTAATCAAACGCTTTATATCTGTGTAAAAGCTTTTAAACAAACCTTTCTCCAGTTGATTCACTTTTTTTTGTCATAAGAAAAAATATCTAAAATCACATACAAATACAAATAATACTATTAGACAGAAAGGGAAAAAAATATTAATATAATTAAAGTATTAATAATAATAATAATAATAATACTAAAATTACTAAATGAAACAAACAAAATTAAACAAATGAATGAAATTACAATGACACTTAAACAAATCACCATAAGGAAAGCAACTAAAATCAAGAATCTTCTTTAAATACATCTACATAATATTTCAGGAATCTTAGATTGTTTTATTGTTGATAAGATGAAGTGATTTTAGGAGAGTGTTAAATTCTATTCTAAAATGAGCAAATGATGAGTAATTATTTGTGAATTTCTGTTTGTGAATGAAAAAATTGCCATATAAGATAAAAAAAATGTATGATGTGTTCCAGGGATTTAGCTTTTGGGTTATTATAATAAAAATAATGTCTTTTAGATTAAAGCAATTCACAGCATTGGCAAAAGCAGATATATTCAAATTTTGGAGTGACCAAAATTGCTTGGATATTGGACAATCAAAAAACATATGTACAAGTGTCTCCTCTGCTTGTTCGCAAAAAGAACAGGGGCTGTCGATGTCAAAAAATTTGGAAATACTAGAATTTTCTATCCTCAACCAAAGACCTCCAGTAACACTTTCCTCTAAAATAAATTTTCCTTTTAAATTAAAAATTTGACACACAAAGCTATTCATTTCTTATCTAACAGACTAACACCTTCTAAAAGCAAATGAAAATGAATATTCACTGAGCTCCTCGAGTTAAATCTACATTAACACAATTTTGTTTAATTTATATAATCCAACTAGACTAAGTGTTTAAAGCAATAAAATCCCAGCATTCTAAAATGTATAACAAATAATCTGATGGGTGTTTTGAGCTGAAACTTTACAGACACATTCAACGAAGTACTATTTTACTCACAGTAATGACGACTATTGAACAATGTGTGTGTAATAAGTGTCTTACTGAAGCTTTATTTATTAAACAGTATAATGTCATTCCATTCTAAGTTTACATCACTATATATAAGAAATGGAGTGCTAGTTTTAATCAGCTAATTTGTGGTTATAGTTTCTTGCTCAGACTTATCTGATTTCTTTTTGTTAATTACTCTCATAAGAAGAAGATAAGTTACTTTCTTTCTGTTCATTGTTTTATTCATTTTACATTTTTATTGCTTTGTTAATTTTTAACAGGATAAAGTGTCCAAACGCAGAGAAAAAATATATATAAGTCATGACTAGTTAGAAGAACTAAAACGTGTAGTAATAATGAATACTTTTTACATGAAGGAGACCTATTTTACCTTCTTTTCTGTAAAGTTTCAGCTCTAAACACTCATTAGATTATTTGTTATACCTTATAGAATGTTGAGATTTTTGCTTTAAACACTTAGTCTTAGTGGTTAAAAAAAGTTTTTTAATTGTATTAAAATGTTTAGAGTAAAGGTTTTGATCAACTTCAAATACTGAATATATGTGCGTCTGTGAGAAAGTGGAAACGAAGGAGAAATGTATCAATAAGTCATGACTGCAACAGTAAGTGGCAATAAAAGGTTTAAAAAGACTTTTATTTTGGCGTGACGTGTGACGTCATAAGCCTGCACCATTCCAGTGCTGTGATTCCACTGGAGAAAGGTTTGTTTTAAAGTGTTTACACTTCTATAAACCGATTGATTAAGGTTTCAGTTTTTTTCATTCAGTGCTAAATTATGTACCTGCTGTTGACAATATTATTTTACCCTTTATACAACATAGCCCTCATTACTGTGTACAAATAGTACAATTGTTTGAATAAAGATAGGATAAACTTTTTGTCCTCAAGAGGAAATTTGTCTGTGCAAAAAAAGTGCTACACATTGCTGTAAGCAGACAATAAGCTAAATAAAACAAACAAATCAATTAAGAACATACATAAAGAATAAAGTTTAAAAAAAAGTTACAGAGATGTGTGTAATAAGTTCTTTATTGAAAATTTAATTTATTAAATAGTATATTGTCAGTTCATTCTAAGTTTACAACTATATAAGAAATGGAGTAACGTTACTAGTTTTAATCAGGTCATTTGTTGCTATTGTTTCTTGCTCGAACTTACCTGATTTATTATTGTTAATTACTCTGCTATAAAGAAACTGTTGAAGTAAGTGTTAAGAAGTTATTTTGTTTCTGTTCATTGTTTTGTTTATTTTAAACAGGATAAAGTGTCCAAACGCAGAGAAAAACTCCTGCTGAAGCGACTGATCTCCACACTGTTATAAAGATGCCGTTTATTAAAGAGGAGAGTGAAGATGTGAAGATTGAAGAAACATTCACAGTCAAACAGGAAGATCCGCAGGAACAAACAGGTTGGTTTTCATTCTCAAAGACCAACTCAGTCATTTAATCCTCATTCAGATATTTTAATAATAAGAATATTTAATTAAATCCATCTTGCAGCTCTGAATGTGCTGCCTAGTTCACCTAAATGCACATAAGCACTCATGAACTGTTTCCATCCAAAAATGCGAATGAACTTTATGCTCAAAAGTGGATTTTAGCATAAAAGATATGCAAAAAAAGCTGCGTTTGCATTCAAATCAAATCACTTTTATTGTAACATCATCAGCAGCACGTGTGCTATGATGAGTGGAAAGCTTAGGTGCTGGCTCCAGACAGTGCAAAATACAGACAGTGCAAATACAATGACAAAGTCAAAGCGAACAAAATCATCACTTCCTGAATAACTGGCGCCAAATATCAACAGTAAAAATGGAATTTGCTGCGATAAGAGAAGCTGGATCAATAGCCGCGTTTCCACTATCACGCCTAAAGTGAGCGAGCCAAGGCCAGTCACGTTTCCACTATCACTTCCGGAGCCAAAGCGGGGCTTTCTTGGGCCCAGCAGCCGGCCGTTTTCAGCCCGCTGAATACCTTGGGCCAAAGAGGGCTAGCTGGGACTTCGGGGCGGAGTGAAAGGAGAGGCAGACACTAGTTTTCCGATCGCACAAGAGTACATGCACCAAACAGATAACCAAATAAAAAAATAAGGGAAAGAAAACATCTAGCCATTTAGTCTGGGGTCTTTTTGCGTATAATCGCCCTTATTTTTCCCTTTTAAATGTAAGGCTGTTGCGTAAATTGATAAAGTTTTCATTTATAAGTGACTTTGCTGCATCCTTCTTGATGTTTCAATAACGCATAATAATCTTCACACCACATTAAAGACACAGCAGACAGTAAAGGTTTTTGAGAGTTTTTGTCAAGTTTAAAAGGTGTTTGTGCACGTTTAGTTGCCTGGATGTGAATGTTAGACCGAGCAAAAGAGCGCTCTCTTCACAGCTCTGTTGATGCTGCGAGCGGCTTGTTTTTATTTATTTTGAAGATAATACACAACATAAATACCACAGAAAGACATGAAAATTTACAAGTTTCGTGTCTATTTTTGTAGACTCAAAAACAATAGTGTCATATCCTAATAAAATAGCCCAAGATATATTGAAATAATTTAAATAATTACAAATATCAGATATAATAAAATCAATATAAAAACCAATAAAATCTAGCTATAATAATTTAGGTAGCCTATAAACAGTACATAAATCAAACCATTTTAAAGCCATATTAAACTTTCATTTTCCAAAGGCCTATCTGAAAAAAAGATTTAAGATATTTTCTAAAACAATAAACACCGGAGGAGGTTTGAAATATTATTTATAAAGTATATGGATACGATGATATTAATCAAATCATGTAAACAGAGCATTTTATGGGTGAGTGAAAGCAGAAACGTGGCTACCTTTTTTTCTTTCATGCATGCATTATCCGCCTGATTCCCGCTGAAGTGGGCGGGTTGTTTGACGTTTGATTCAGGGGACGTTCTGGGGGCGGGGTTTGCATGACACGCTGCGAGTACTAGCCCTACAGTGGAAACGCGACATGATTTCTGCCTCACTGCTCAACCCCCCCTTGCGATTGGCCTTGCCCTGCCCGATAAAAGCCCTGGCTTGCACATGCCCGACAGTGGAAATGCGGCTAATCTTTTCTTCATCTAATAAATGACTTGCACCTCAGAGGGTAATCCTGAAACACAGTGAACGCGTAGTGGCGTTAAAGGTGTCAGACGCGAAGGTAAGATGCTCTTGATTCTGGAGGTCTTGAATAATATAATATAATAACACTAATACTTGAACTGTAAGGCGTTTAAGAATGACCAAAACAAGAGTTCAGATGTTTTATAATGTACTGAGCCGGCTGGTTTGTCCATTCATACACATTTTTATCATCACATGATCTCTTATAACAAAATCACATGATCTTTTTTAATGCACATACTGGAGTTTGTATCGTGTTTTCCATCGTGATTTTTGATCTTTTCTTATCGAATAAAACGTTTATCCTACTCAGTTATGCGCATACTTTTTTTTTTTTTTGCATCATGGTGTTTCCATAAAACGTTTTTTTTTATGTGCATAAAAATAGGTGGATGGAAACATAACTATTGAAAGACAGGAATGAGTTTCTCTCTTGTTACTTGTTCTCGTGTCTTTTGTCATTATTTTATTTATTATTAGTCTCCCATTTTCTCTACCTTCTTAAGGTTATTGCTTTTCTTGTTCTCCTACTGTTTGTAAAGCGTCCTTGAGCACCAGCGCTATATAAAATAAATAAAAACAACTAATAATAAAAAAAAACTTAAACTGAGCTGAAGATATTTGACCTACAGTATTCTCATAGAAGATATCTGCTATTACAGTGATGGTGTTGGCTTAGTACTCTCCATTTGCATATGTCACATTGATCCTAATTAACTTTTTTCATCGACTTCTTTATGGGTTTAAACTTGTTTCTATTAGATGTTACTAGTTCTCACAGATAGTAACTGAGTTAGAATTTCATCATTATTATAATAACTAATTATCAGGGCTATTGTGTTTAAACAGGGTTTTTGCGGGGTCTTAAAATGTCGTAAATTCCAAAATCAAAGTTTTCGGCCTTAAAAAGTCTTAAATTTACTGAAATGTTGTGTTGTAGGTCTTAAATCTTTTTAAACAAGTCTTCATTTTCCTTTGTTCATGTTTTGCTGCTCAATCTGGCCAAAACCCATACAATCACCAACAATCCATCTCAATAAAACTTTCAACTTTTCATTCAAAAACGTCATTTTAACTGTATTTATTATAATGGTTTAAGTATTTTCCTCACAATAACATTTGTTTAAATGTGCTCCATGTATTTACTGCTGAAGACATCAAGCACAGATTGTTGTGTAGATTTAGTTTGTTATAGTTTTTAAAACATTTAAAACATTTGTTCATTTTAAATTATTTTTTAAAGAAAGTTTATTTAGGAAAGAAGTGTGTGGATACAAGTAAAGCTTGCATGTTATTACACACAATTTAAAATCTTTTGCTAAGAAATATCTATAATATATATTTTTTATTAATTTATTATTGTATTATTAAATGTATTAAATTATCATTTTTTTAAATAGGGCAAATTAAAATCTTTTTCATCTGGGGTATTTGAAAAATTCCTTAGCCTTTAGCCCTTTATGAGTCTAAAATTGTCATAATGGTATTAAAAGTGTCTTTAAAAGTCTTACATTTAACTTGGTGAAACAAGCAGAAACTCTGGTTTAAAGTATAAAAAACATGGATGCCCCCAATATTAAACATGCTGAATGAAATGGACACTAAAGTAATTAATTATTATAAAACATTGTACAGAATTCTAAACTATATGATGTTGCTGCAGGGCGACCTGAGACTAAATGACTATTGTGAAACAATAACGTTTAACATTGCACTGACTACAACTGGCCAACAAACTAGTCTAAAAATGACTTTTGCTGCTTAAGAAATGGATTACAGCATGCTGATGATATGCAAACATTTGAGTGTGAAGTTTGTCAGTATTGACCATATTCTTTACGTACCAGCAGGCGCTGCCATTGGAATCTTTTTGCTTAAGACTTTTATTAACGAATACATTTTTAGATCCTAAAAACAGTGTTGTGCTGCTGAGGCATGGGACGATAACCATTTTCAAGGTATAACGCAGTTTGAAAAAAAGTCAAGATTTTAAAACTGGCAAATATTTTCTGCTGTACCGTTCATCGCTATATGCAAGTTTTTTTTTTTTTTTTATATTTTGTTTTAAGTTTTTCAGGACAACAGTATCTCCAGCAGAAAAGATCTCCAAAGATGCCATTTTAAATTGTAAAGAAATCTGTGTTTATGAAACAAATGAAGACAGCAGAAGTCAAGTATTCAATTGAGTGATTCAGCCTGACATGTTTACTGCTCCAAAATACTTTAAAAGTTTCTCAAAAGAAAATGTTTTGTGTTCTAAGAGGAAAAAGTGTCTGTTTACCCAGACATTTCAAAGAATATATTTTAGAGGAGTAATCACAGTACCATGTAACTGTGATATTTTTTATTCAAGGTTATCATACTGTCAGAATCTTATACTGGCCCATGCCTAAAGCTGCTTGTTGTAGCAAAGTCATATTTTCTCATTTTATTGTTTTTCTTTGAATGTATAGTCATGAACACACTTGTTTGCAGAGCAAGAGAGCCTGTCTCTGAAAGAGAGTTTTCTGTCGGTCTCCTCCCCTTTTTAAAAGATAAAGCGGTATTTCTCACTTAGCCTTACATATTCAGCCACCTATTTTTATGTGCATTTTGGATAGGCTATGAGCATAAAAAATTGGTTGATGGAAACGTCATGATGCACATAACTTTTGAAATATAAGTATAAAGAAACATGAGCTGTCATTTAAATAAAAGATTCATGTAGCTTCTTCTACCGCAGTAAATTCTGTTTTTACTGTTCTTAATTGGGGCCTGTTAATCAGGAAGTGACGATTTTGTTCTCTTTGATTCATTGGATGGAAACGCAGCTTTATTTGCACATCTTTTATGTGACATCCCAGTTTTGCGCATAAATTTAATTCGCTTTTTTGGATGGAAACATAGCTATTGCCTACATTTCAGTTACACAAAGAACAAAGTCACATAGCAGAATAGCTAGTCCTTTCTTAATGAATAATTAGCTTAAATTCACTGACCTTTGACGGACATGTACTGTAACTAGATTAATGGGATTATTACTAGTTCTAAAAAGATTTTTTAGTCCTGCTTACATTCTAAATGTCAAATCAACCTCTACCACTTGATAGGGCTGTGCAATTAATCGAAAATCTGGTTTCAATTTCGATTTTGGCTTCTAATGATTATGAAAAACCATTAATCGAGATAAATGACTATTCCATCATATACTACACACACCTAACGCCATCTTAATCTGAGCGCTTTAATGGTCAAATGTATGCAAATTTGGGTCAGAGTGCTGTGTTTAGTGAATATTCATATTAACCCTTATTTGTGTAATAAACAAACAAGTTGAGAATCAAAAGACAAGTGAAAGAGAAACCATATCAGAGCCGCACTTTTCTTAAAGTGACAGTGCGCAATATTCCTGCTGCCGACTGTTTTTAGCATTAATCAAACAACAAAAGGAGAAAATCACTCACTGCTCTTGACTGAAAGACTTTTGTAGCTCTAATGTTTTTCTGAAATTGAAACCTCTGAGTATTTAATCTCTCGGTAAATCAACTCAGAGTTCAAGTTTAAACTCTGAGTTGGTTGAACCTCCTTACTGAAACAGGCCCCAGGTCATCATGACATGATTGACAATTGTCGCTGTTTGTCATTAAACTCTGTTTATCCTGAGAGCTGAGTATTCTTAGGGCTTTTCACACTTCAAATTGTTAACCCTGGGTCATTCTAACCCTGGATAAATTCTGGGTTATTTTAGTCACCTTCCACACTGCTCATGCTATACATGGGTTTAAAAAATAATCCTGGGTGTTCATTAACAGACAGTTCACATTTGTAAACCCTGGGTTATCATTATTATTTTGTATATTTAAAGTCACAGGCACAAAAAGAGCTTGGTTTTCCTCTGACCCCCAAAATTAATTATTCTACAAGTTATATGATCTGATTTTGAGCTGAAACCTCAGACACAATCTGGGAACACCAAAGACTTATTTTACATCTTGTAAAAAATGGGTAATTGTAGGAACCTTTTAAAGGGATAGTTGATGCAGAAATGAAAATAGCCTCACCATTTACTCTTCCTCATGTGGTTTTAAACATTTATGAGTTTCTTAATCCTGTTGAACACAAAAGAAGATATTAAAAAAAGAAGAAAAAAAACCTACTGGCTTACTGTGCTCCACAATAAAGGAAATGTCTAAAACTACATGACGGAAAGTAAATGGTAAGGTCATTTTCATTTGGTGGGTGAAACGTCCATTTCTTGCTTGTCGCTTTGAGCCTTCATACTAAAGCTAATTTTTTTTTTTTAGATCTGATGGTGCTGAAAGAAGAGACTCATGGACAGAATGAAATAGATGAGAAACAGCAGTTTGAGAAACCCCAAGAAATAATGACTGATGAAAAACCCACACTGACTAAAAAGACTTCATCACACTGAAGACCTCGGAAATCCAAATCTGGGTGTAATTTCAGCTGTAAACAGTGTAGTAAGAGTTTCAGTCAGAAGTCAAAGCTTGATGTTCACATGAGAGTTCACACTAGGGAGCAACCTTACACCTGCGAACAGTGTGGAAAGAGTTTTGGTCAAATACAAGGCTTTAAAGCCCACATGAGAATTCACACTGGAGAGAGGAAGTTCACATGCCAAGAGTGTGGAAAAAGCTTTTATCATGCTGGAAACTTTGCAGCACACATGAGAATTCACACTGGGGAGAAGCCTTTCAGCTGTAAGCAGTGTGGAAATAGTTTCTGTCATAAGCCAAACCTTGATGTTCACATGAGAGTTCACACAGGGGAGAAACCTTACACCTGCGAACAGTGTGGAAGGAGTTTTGGTCAAAAACAAAGCTTTAATACTCACATGAGAATTCACACTGGAAAGAGGCCGTGCACATGCCAACAGTGTGAAAAAAGCTTCTATAATGCAAGAAGCCTTGCAGCACACATGAGAACTCACACTGGAGAGAGGCCTTTTAGCTGTATACTTTGTGGAAAGAGTTTCAGTCTAAAGCTGACCCTGATTGCTCACATGAGAGTTCACACTAGGGAGAAACCTCACATCTGCGAACAGTGTGGAAAGAGTTTTGGTCAAAAACAAGACCTTGACATCCACATGAGGATTCACACTGGAGAGAAACCTTACACATGCACAGAGTGTGGTAAAAGTTTCCCACATATAAGCTCACTCAAACACCACATTAGAACTCACACCGGAGAGAAGCCGTTTACATGTGCTCAGTGTGGAAAGAGCTTCACAACCAAAACTAGCCTCAAGAACCACATGAATGGTCACACTGGAACCATAGTGTTCACATGTGATCAGTGTGGAAAGAGTCTCACACGGAAAGACTCCATTAAGAAACACATGAAGATGCACTCAAGAGAGGATCGTTTTAGATGCAGTGAATGTGGAAAGGGCTTTAAAAGTAAAAGAAGCCTCAACACTCACATGAAGCTTCACAATGGAGAGCAGAATCCTCAACATTGAGGCCTTGTCCACACAAACACGGGTATATTCAAAACGGCAGCTTGTTCATGTAGTTTGTCTGTTCATTCAAGTGAAGATTATTTATAAACTACTTTCGAGAGGATCACATGCTTATGATTGTCAACGGCTGGTCCAGCATTAGCTAAAACATGATTCACCAATCAGATGATTCCTGACTCACTATAGATAACCAGAACACAAAGCTGCGGTCACACTAGACTTTGAGATTGTGAAATTCTGCCATACGGCGCTGTGGAAAGGGGCGGGATCAAACAAGATTTTTAGAAATTAAAAAAGTGAGCAATTGCTCCATGGTTTAAATTTCTGTCCAGAGAGGTTATGTTTTGATCCTCGATTGGTCTCACGCAGTCAAGTGATGCGATTTCGCAGGTCAGAGTTCACCAAGCATGAACTTTGCACCTCAGCAACCGGTGAAACTTGACGCATGACCCTGTTTCTAGTCTGACGCATTCGCGTGCGTATGAATGGAAGTCTATGGGAGGAAAAGCCCAGTGTGACCGTAGCTTAACTCAGTTATCCTTGTCTTGAAGAATCCCTCTCCCACCCTTACTTCCCCCCCTTTCTAGATTGGGCAACACAGCAGCCAATGATTAGCCAGTGGTTAGCAATGTTGCCTCACAGTAAGAATGTCGCAGGTTAAAGTCGCTGCTAACCAGTTGACTTTTTGTGCAGAGTTTGCTCATTCTCCCTGTGCTCGCGTGGATTTCCCCTGGTTTTCTCCCACAGTCCAAAAACACACAACCTAAGTAAACTGAACATTAAATTGGCACCATAGTCGAGCTCTTAGTAAGCCTTATATCTCCCTTTAGCCGATCTACCTGAGCTCACACTCCCCTCACTTCCTGCTAACGGGAGGGAGCCCAGGGCTTGAGGATCTTATAAGCTTAGGTCTCTCCCGGGACAGCATGCCAAACAAGTGTGAACTCTTGAATGCATATCAAGTTACTGATAATGAAACCCTTTGAACACCTGAAAATTTAAACTCAACTGAAGAGGGATGAAGATTTTGCCAGCTGTTTTGTAGTGTAGATCAGGGGTCACAGCCCAGTACCAGGTTGTGAGAGTTGCTATCGGGCTGCAAGAAGGCAAAATAACTCTATATGTTGATATATTGTATTGGCTTGTTTCATATGCAACAAGTATCTGCTTCTGGTAAGGTGTGAACCAAATAACCTACAGGAACTCAAGAGATGTGACCCATCCAAAGCAGTTGGGTAATCTCCAGGGGGGTTTCATCAGTGTCTCACAGACTGTACTTTGGTTTAAGTTACTTGAAGATGGACAAGTTAACATCAACTAACATTGTTAACATTGTCCTCAATAAAGTCTTCTCCCTTTAAGAACTTTGGTCAGCTTACTTATTTTATGCATTAGTCATCTATACATTGGCGAGCCACCCAAGAACGGTTAAGCCAAATACAGTAAAATCTGACAATGTGCTTCAACTTATTATGAACCGATCACCATATTTGTGCAGGGTTCCACACAATTCTTTCATGTTGTCACAACACAAATTAAGCTAACTTAACACTTTTAAAAAATGTATGTCGACTGAACATTAAGTTGTCCCAATGAAATCTCAATAATTGTGTTATTTCAGCACATTTTAATTAAGTAGTTTGAACAAGTAAAAAAAAATAATAATTTTCTGTATAATGGAGATGAGATTTTTTCGGCACATTTTTAAACATAATAGTTTTAATAACTAATCTCTAATAACTGATTTATTTTATGTTTGCCATGATGACATTAAATTAGACAAGTTATTGTATAAGGATGGTTTGTTCTGTAGACTATTGGGGAAAAAATAGCTTAAAGGGGCTAATGGTTTTGTCTTTAAAATGGTTTAAGTATAAAGTTTAGAATAAAAAACAGCTTTTATTCGAGCTGAAATAAAACAAATAATACTTTCTCCAGAAGAAAAGAGAAAGAGGAAACTTTTTTTAGCCTAATGAGTTTATGAATCTTAAAGTCACACTTTAAAAGAAACTCTATACCACCAACTTTTTTAAAATAAGATTTGGGATTATACACTACATCTAATTTTTATGTTTTTATTAATTTATTTATTTTTATTAAATGTTCAAAAAATATGCAAACCAAGTAGGCATTACATGCATAAACAAGGAAGAAGTAATACAATTACAATAATAGGCAGACACAAATATAGGAAAAAAATTGCGTATAGTAATGACACTTGTATTTAGCGTAAAAAAAGTAAATAAATACAAATTAAATTAATAATAAAACAAAAACAAATATATTAGAAAAGTTTATGCAATATATGTATACATACACACACACACACACACACAGTACTGTGCGCTGGTCAGTTGGCATTTCTGTGTGGAGTTTGCATGTTCTCCCAGTGTTCATGTGGGTTTCCTCTGGGTGCTCTGGTTTTCCCCACAATCGAAAAAACATGCGGTACAGGTGAATTGGGTAAGCTAAATTGTCTACTATATGCAAGAAAAAGAGAAGGGGGGGGGGGGGGGTTAATAGGTTTAGATTTGGAGAAGGCTTTTGACAGGGTAGAGCATGATTTTATACAGATATTTTAACTTGTATTAAATGTATTTTTTAACAGAATGTCTTCAACCAACTAGATCAATAAGGCAAGGATGTCCATTGTCTGCTTTATTATACACACTGGAAGCTGAGCCACTGGGATTGGCAATAAAATCAGATAGAAGCATTAAAGGGATACAAATAGAAAACAATGACAACAGAGAAGCTGTGTATCAATACGCTGATGATACTACATTGTTGGGGATTTTAGAGCGATATTGTAAAGCATCAGGAGCTACGGTTAATGTTGGAAAAAGTTTATGCATGAGGGTGGGAAGAGTAAAAGAAATGACACAACATATACCCTTTAAAGAAGAAAAGGAACATACAAAAATGTTGGGAATTTGGGTGGGGATGGATTCTAATAAAGCAGATATTTTAAATTGGGAGAGAGTTTTGAATGGAATTGAGAAAAGACTGAGATTTTGGAAAGCTAATATTTGACGATAAAAGAGAAAGTATTCATCTTAAATGCTTTAATGTTGTCAAAGGTCTGGTATGTGTTAAGTGTAACTGCGTTGCCTGAAGTATACTATGAAAAAATAAATGATGTAGTTTTAAAGTTTTTGTGGGGAAATGGAAGAGCCAAGATAGCTTATTATACTTTGATTGGGGAGGTAAAAGAAGGAGGTCTGGGACTTTTGGATAGTTTTTTAAAAATGAAAACATTAACAATTAAGATTATTCAAAGGTTTTTCGAAGGGAAAATGGGTGTGATTTGGAAAAGTGTGTTGGATTATTATTTGAAGAAATGTGGACATTTTAATGTGGGATGTAATGTTTTATTGATGAAGATGAAGAAACAGATGATAGCAGGTCTGCCAAAATTTTATGTTGAGGTCTTAGAATCATGAGGGGGATTTTTAGAAAATGTGTTGATTATACCAAAAGCAAGGGCGCAGATTCTAGAACAACCACTTTTACTGAATTAAACAATTTTAAGTGAAGGAAATGTTTTATATTTTAAGGAATGGTGGGATAAAGGATTAAGACAAGTTAAAGATGTATTATATGAAGTAATAAAAGGATTTGTACCATTAAAAGTAATTGTGGAGGATGGGTATAAAAGAGTTGTTAAAGCAAAATTACAAAGACAATGTCATGAGTTGAAAAAAGCAATACCAAAAGACTGCATTGTAATAATTGAAAAAAAAAAATAGTTGGGCGATGAAGATGAATTACCAGAGACCTATTTTAAGAAGAAAAATGGAGAGATCAATGAGCTTATGTACAGTTAAGAGTTTTTACGCTATTTTTAGATAAAAGGCTTTTGTAAGACCTATAGCACTCAACTAATTAACAAAATTTTAATTATTTATTGAGACATATTCGCATATTAATATAAATGAGTAAATAAATAAAATGAATAGTATAAATGAATAAAATGGGTATTAAACAAGATATAATGACCCAAAGGTTTGTGATTCGAGCCCACCCACTGACGAATTACGCACTTTGCTGCCTTGCAACTGCTAACATGTGCACTGGGCATTAGAGATGCGCGGATGGGCTATTATTTCATCCGCAACCGCATGACAAAATTCATCATCCGTCCGCCATCCATCCGCAGTAACATTTTTGACCAATTTTTAAAACCGAACCCGCCCGCCATCTGCTGATTGGGCTCTTTATTTGAATGGCTTATTTCTTTTTTATTATTAAATGAATGTTTCTTTATTGATCATTATATAATAGAGAATGACTTTAATGTAGACATGCAGTTAATCCAAACGTGCAAGTAATTAATTGACGACGCTTTGAAGTGACGCTAAAGATACGAGGACGTGTCTTTTCACTTGATTCGATTCCTCGGTCCTTCAGTCTTTTCCTTGCGTCATTCCCTCGTATCCCGGTGGGGTGGAAACACGAGGAAAGAAAGCAAGGAAAGGAAACGAGGATGCACAAATAAGAAAAGAGAAGCACCCGAGCTCTCAGAATATCAGCAGTGAACTCCGTCTCCAATCGGCGCACAGGGACAAAAGTAGGCTAAATAAATAGCCTAAATTAAACGCACTGTACTATACAACTTTTTTTATTGTAGCCTAATAGAAAACGCATTGACACATCATTTCAACATGCTGCTATTTAGCCTACTACTAAATGCCTATTTCACTTTATTTTTTAGTAAATAGATAGAATAATAAGTCATTTACATTATAGCCTAATAATGTTTACATTTGTAGTTGTCCATAGCAACCCCAAAAACGTACCTGATTGCCTTGCACATCTAATTAATGGGCACAGTTTTTCGACTATTTTTTTATTTAATTTTTTTTTTTTTTTTTTTGCTGTGGATGTTATTGAGCTTGCAGAAATCGGAAACACCAGTTCTGCGACAAGATGAACCTTTATTTATATCTCTATCAGACAATACCTATTTTATATGCCAAAAGAAACAACAGGCAGTAAAAAATATTAACATAAATATCTTAATGTAGGCATAGGCTATAGTCGCATGCTTTGGCAAACAGTTGAAAATTTTTTTAATAAAAACGTCATATCGTGCCTAAGCCTTATAGGCTCAGTCACCCCCACAATTAGAAATTAAATTAGAAAAGCGATTATGTTGAGCTAACATAAAGTCTGACCAGGCTAAGTGCATGTATGACAAGTGCCCCAATAACCCATGGACTTAGAATTATCCCCATTCCCCTCAAACTTGAAGCATAACGAAATACTACGCCATTACAGTTGCGACAAAGAAATTCGGGCAAAATAACCTTAGCCTCGGAACGTAAAAGCGAGGCCAACTAGAATAGAATAGGCTAAACCAATATGAACGTAAAATTATTAGCTGACCGAACTCAAAAGTTTATATTGAACATATGTGTAGCCTAAATAACATAGGCTAATTGGTTTAATATGCCTGACCTTAGGTCTAGTTTGATTTTTTTTCTTGGCACAATGCAGGAATAAAATAGCATCTGTGTCAGAATTCAGACGGGAGCGCCTGCATAGCCATATAATGCGCCCTGCTGCACTGAAGGAGCGCTCGCTCGCAGCACTTGTTGCTGAAATGCATATAATTCTCTTGGAAAGGTGCTGTAGTCGCGGGAATGACTGGCCTTATTTCTCCCAAAAGGAAGTAGATTTTCCTCTGCTGATCCGTCTATACGGAAATTTGTAGAGGAATACTTCTGTACTTCATCCAGAATTAGTGTATCCGATTCCTCCTCCCATTCTGTGAAGTCAGTCCTAGGCTTTTTCGTTGGTGCGCCAGCTATGCCTATAAAAACAGTACAACCGCCCGCCACCCGCCCGAATTTAATTAAAATATTATTTTTTCGTAACGTCATCCGCCCGATCCGCGGTTTATCCGCGGAGTCCGCGGCTAAAACCGCCAACCGCGCATCTCTACTGGGCATATATCCTGGGCCACAATCTGTCCAGCGTTACAAGATGAAATCAGGATTTAGTAGAACATTGTCACGGGTAAGGAAGGTATTACTGTTAACAGTGTCTAGTTCCAGTGGGGACTCCTCATCCGCCTGGCTAGTTCAGTCGGTAGAGCATGAGACTCTTAATGTCAGGGTCGTGGGTTCGAGCCCCACGTTGGGCGTTTCTGTTATTTTCTCTCTCTATCTCAGCAAACTTACATTGGCGTTCGTATAGCAGACCTTTTGAGACAAAGTTCCACGTTTCTACCACTGTAGGTGACCTTTCACTAAGTCTCTGTGGCGCAATCGGTTAGCGCGTTCGGCTGTTAACTGAAAGGTTGGTGGTTCAAGCCCACCCAGGGACGAATTAAGAATTTTGCTGCCTTGCAACTGCTAACACGTGCACTGGACATAGATCCTGGGCCACATTCTGTCCAGCGTTACAAGATGAAATCAGGATTTAGCAGAAGATTGTCACGGGTAGGAAGGTTTTACTGTAAACGGTTTCTGGTTCCTAAAAGAGTTTCTCATCAGCCCGGCTAGCTCAGTCGGTAGAGCATGAGACTCTTAATGTCAGGGTGGTGAGTTCGAGCCCCACGTTCGGCGTTCCTGTTACTTTTCTCTCTCTCTCCCGGCAAACTTACATTAGGGTTCATGTAGCAGACTTTGAGACAAAGTTCCGCATTTCTACCACTGTGGGTGACCTTATACTAAGTCTCTGTGGCGCAATCGGTTAGCACGTTCGGCTGTTAACCGAAAGGTTGGTGGTTCAAGCCCACCCAGGGACGAATTAGGCATTTTGCTGCCTTGCAACTGCTAACACGTGCACTGGACATAGATCCTGGGCCAGCCACATTCTGTCCAGCGTTACAAGATGAAATCAGGATTTAGCAGAACATTGTCATGGGTAGGGAAGGTATTACTGTAAACGGTTTCTAGCTCCTAAAACAGCTTCTCGTCAGCCCCGCTAGCTCAGTCGATAGAGCATAAGACTCTTAATCTCAGTGTCGTGGGTTAGAGCCCCACATTGGGCGTTTCTGTTACCTCTCTTTCTCTCAGCAAACTATCATTAGGGTTCATATAGCAGACCTTTTG